>NC_062523.1:31040054-31055054 GCF_022655615.1 Tachysurus fulvidraco
TAGTGTAGTTATACTGTAGTTATAGTGTAGGTATAGTGTAGTTATACTGTAGTTATAGTGTAGTTATAGTGTAGTTATAGTGTAGTGTAGTTATAGTGTAGTTATAGTGTAGTGTAGTTATAGTGTAGTGTAGTTATAGTGTAGTTATAGTGTAGGTATAGTGTAGTTATAGTGTAGGTATAGTGTAGTTATAGTGTAGGTATAGTGTAGTTATAGTGTAGGTATAGTGTAGTTATAGTGTAGTTATACTGTAGTTATAGTGTAGGTATAGTGTAGTTATAGTGTAGTTATAGTGTAGTTATAGTGTAGTGTAGTTATAGTGTAGTTATAGTGTAGTGTAGTTATAGTGTAGTTATAGTGTAGTGTAGTTATAGTGTAGTTATAGTGAAAGCAAAGGAAAGTGTGTTTTTTAATGCACTATGTGATGCTGTATCTTGATTCATTAGGATGACAAATGTTTCCTGTAAAAAAATGTAATTGTCAAAATATTGAAAGCTCATTCAATGCAGGAATTCTGTTCATCTCCATCGCTTATACTCACAGTGTTATTCACAGACGCTGCAGATAGCGTTGCTGAAACGGCTTGAGGTTAATGCAGCGTGACACTGATGGTGTTCGGCTCGGGTTTCTTTTTTCCCCTCACAGTCGGCTTGCTCCAACAACGCGTGCTGCATGTGTTTCTGTGCCGGAGACAGACTAATGAGAGCGTGTCTGCATTTCAGACACTCCAGGAGCAAGAGCTAGGATCTAACTGCCAAAAGCACTGTACTAATCGCAGGCTAGTGCCTGACAGCTCTGTCGTGTGTGTATATTACCCTCATACCCCTCCGTCCCTTCTGCTCACCATCATTGCCAAATGATGCCTTGTTGTGGTGAACGGGGTCTTCAGTAAGTGGCAGTTATGAGTAGCAATTAGGCCTCAAGCGTCCATTATGAGAACAGAAAACGATACGGAGAATCAAGCTGTGCCCAGATTTATGCTTCATACGTGGATAATTCAGACGAGTTAATGTTCCTGAATAGAGTTAATGTGAAGCTGAAGCGGGGACACGAACCTCTCTCCTGTGTCTCAGTCCTGTACCTGAAGTGTGGTGGTTTTGTCAGCAGCTGTAGGATGTTGCAGTCACACATGTAAGTCCGAGTCGAGTCTCAAGTCATGAATGTCAAGTCAAAGTCGAGTCGAGTATTTTTTTAATATTTGTCAAACAAGTCTCAAATTTGTGACTTAAGTCTGACTCGAGTCAAGTCGATTCCCCCATCTCTGAGTCATTTAACTCAAGTCCGAGTCGAGTCTCAAGTCATGAATGTCAAGTCAAAGTCGAGTCGAGTATTTTTTTAATATTTGTCAAGCAAGTCTCAAGTCTCAAATTTGTGACTTAAGTCTGACTCGAGTCAAGTCGATTCCCCCATCTCTGAGTCATTTAACTCAAGTCCGAGTCGAGTCTCAAGTCATGAATGTCAAGTCAAAGTCAAGTCGAGTCTTTTTTTATATATTTGTCAAGCAAGTGTCAAGTCTCAAATTTGCGACTTAAGTCAGACTCGAGTCAAGTCGAGTCCCACATATCTGAGTCATTTAACTCAAGTCTGAGTTTCAAGTCATGAATGTCAAGTCAAAGTCAGGTCGAGTCTTTTTTTAATATTTGTCAAGCAAGTCTCAAATTTGCGACTTAAATCTGACTCGAGTCATCTTTGAGTCATTTAACTCAAGTCTGAGTCAAGTCTCAAGTCATAAATGTCAACTCAAAGTCAAGTCGAGTCTTTTTTTAATATTTGTCAAGCAAGCCTCAAATTTGTGACTTAAGTCCGACTCAAATCATCTTTGAGTCATTTAACTCAAGTCTGAGTCGAGTCTCAAATCATGAATGCCAAGTCAAAGTCAAGTTGAGTCTTTTTTTACTATTTGTCAAGCAAGTCTCAAATTTGTGACTTAAGTCTGTCTCGAGTCATCTCTGAGTCAAGTCTCAAGTCATGAATGTCAAGTCAAAGTCGAGTCTTTTTTTAATATTTGTCAAGCAAGTCTCAAGTCGCAAATTTGCGATTTAAGTCTGATGTCAAGTCATATGTCTTATGACTCGAGTCTCCTATCTCTGCTTTTCACACTAAGCTCCACCCCCACCCCCACCTTCACCCCCACCTCCATCTGAGTCTCTTTCTTGACTCTGGAAAAAGGATAAAATAAAAAAGAGCCCAAAAGAAGGTTTGGTTTTGGGCAGAAATGTGTATGAGTGCAGTGAATACGTCATGTCCACCTTCATGTCCGTACGTCATGTCCACCTTCATGTCCATACGTCATGTCCACCTTCATGTCCATACGTCATGTCCACCTTCGCCTGAGGGAGATAAAGATGAAAAGAGAAAAACTTCTTCCAACCATCATCTCCTCTCTGGGGAAACATGAGACATGCTGCCTTCAGTCCGTTTTCTCTCCAGCTCAGAGGAGATCTATCCTCAGAGCATGAAATACTGCTTCTCAGGATCTCATTGCACAAAACACCTGCAGGTTCGGGTCTTCTGACTCGTTCCTCTAGGGGTTCTTGGGCTTCGCTCGGACCTTTACTGAGGTATTAAGAACTTTCTCTCGGCACTGAAGTGTAAAGCTTTACGGTAGCCTTAACGTAACGACGTAATGTAGAACTTCGTTTCTGTTGTGTTTCCTTCCCCAAAAATCTCCATGATTTATTCTCATTTTCTTTCTTTCTTTCTTTCTTTCTTTCTTTCTTTCTTTCTTTCTTTCTTTCTTTCTTTCTTTCTTTCTTTCCTTTTTACGGCTGCATTGTGCATTCATTTATTCATAAAATAAAAGCCAGTGTATTATCATTTAATCCTTTTCGTCTGGTGCGATGCATTTTTTGTAATAGTTTATTATGATGCGTGCACGTCGTATTTTTTATATTCAGTACAACAAATTGGAAAGTAAACGAATTTTTTAAAAAAATAACTATTTATTTCTAGATTATAGTTTCGAATCCAGGACTCTTTCCGTCTTGCATCTCGTCCTCCTTTTGCCTCCGTGCGCGCCGAAGGATTACAGCTTTAAAACAAATGTTCTGGTTTTTTTCATCCGTGTTCGACAGTCATTCCAGGATTTCAGAGAATAAAGCAGATAGCCTGTCTCGTTAGGAGCGCCGATGTGTGTAAAATATGTTTCATGTAACAGCTGCTCTCCTAAAAGCATCCTGTGAATTACGCTGTTTGAATTGTGGACTGAGATGTGAGGATAGCTGAAGCATGAACAACCTGATCACAGTAATAAAGCCTTCAGCTTACTGTCAGGGAATGTTAAGGAAAAAAAAATAAAGGAAGAAAAGATTATGCGAAGCTTCTGGATACTTAATTTGTAATTTAATTGATTGATGTTATTGAAGGCGGGGGGGGCACGGTGGCTTAGTGGTTATCACGTTCGCCTCACACCTCTGGGGTCGGGGGTTCTGTTACCGCCTCCGCCTTGTGTGTGTGGAGTTTGCATGTTCTCCCCGTGCCTCGGGGGTTTCCTCCGGGTACTCCGGTTTCCTCCCCCGGTCCAAAGACATGCATGGTAGGTTGATTGGCATCTCTGGAAAATTGTCTGTAGTGTGTGAGTGAATGAGAGTGTGTGTGTGTGTGTGTGTGTGTGTGTGTGTGTGTGTGTGTGTGCCCTGTGATGGGTCGGCACTCCGTCCAGTGTGTATCCTGCCTCGATGCCCGATGACGCCTGAGATAGGCACAGGCTCCCCGTGACCCGAGAGGTTCGGATAAGCGGTAGAAGATGAATGAGTGAATGAGTGATGTTACTGATCAGGTTCATATATTTTAAACTGTTTAACATTATGACAGCAGATGTCTGAAACTTCCTTCCTCTGCTTTGTCTATTGCAGGAACTTCTATTACATCACCATGCTGCGGGACCCGGTGTCACGCTATCTGAGTGAATGGAAGCATGTGCAGCGTGGCGCCACTTGGAAAACGTCTCTCCATATGTGCGACGGGCGCGCGCCTACCCAGGCCGAGCTACCCCCGTGTTACAGTGGTGATGACTGGTCAGGTGTGACACTGGGAGAATTTATGGCATGCCCACACAACCTGGCTAACAACCGGCAGGTACGCATGCTGGCCGACCTGAGCCTGGTCGGCTGCTACAATCTCTCGTCCATGGGTGAGCGCGAGCGTGGTGCGATCTTGCTCGCCAGCGCCATGAGCAATCTGAAAAACATGGCTTTCTACGGACTGACCGAGTTCCAGCGTAAGACCCAGTACCTGTTCGAGCGCACTTTTCGGCTGCACTTTATCGCGGCATTTACGCAGCTCAATAGCACGCGCGCTGCTGGCGTGGAATTACGGCAAGACGTCAGGCAGCGAATCGAACGCCTCAACTTCCTGGATGTTCAACTCTACAGGTTTGCCAAGGAACTATTCCTGCAGAGAGTGCAGTTCGCACGCCAACAAGAGAGGCAGGAGCGGCGTTGGCAACATGACCAGAGTAAAAGGCAGTGGGAAGAAAAGCAGTCACAGCCTGCCACCACCGAGGACTACACCAGCCAGGTGGCACGCTGGTGATGCTCTTTACAGAAAGGCACACTGAGCCAAGTTGTACATGGGGTGGCCATCTTCTCATCTCTTATTCATTCTTCTCTCTTCTTTTTGTGTTTGAGATGCAGTTCCAGTCAGCACATTGAGACATGATTCCTTAAACACGCACACAACACAACGCAACATCGGTAGCTGAAAACATGGGTACAGACGATTTTTCTGCCATTAAAATTTTCCTAAACACAGACTGGCATCTCAAATGACCACACAGACGGGCAAACACAGAACACAGAAGGTTTTCTATTCCCTTTCACTGAAGCACAGCGGGAGAAGAACATCTTCCCCTGAGGTGTCTTTGTACAGTATGTGGCTTTATGTGAAGATGTCTTTGAACCTGAGCCTAGATTTCCATCCAGAAGTGATCCGTCATCACACACACACACACACACACACACACACACACACACACACACACACACACACACACACACACACACACACACTAAAGACACTCACCGTTTAAAGCAGGAGACCAAATTGATTAAAATCGATTTTAAAACACTAACAAGATCAAAAAATATTTGTAAAAATTAACGTGGAAAATTCTTACATTTATATACAATATATATATATTAATATAATATATAAGATTCTATGCAAAATAAAATCATAGCTTTAGACAAAATAAAAAAGGACGTACAGTTAGCCAGAGTTATCGGTAACCTTTAAAAGAACGGACAGAACGATTAGATAGAAACCTCACGCAATGGTTCACGTTTGTCTCAAGAGAAACTACATATATGTGCAAATGTAATGTCAGGCCTGAAGATCTAAAAAAAAATGCAAGTAATAACGAAAATTTTAATATTAACAATATTTAATGCGATGTGGAAAATGTAATTGAAGTTTCGGCTCTTGTGCCATTAACTTGCCCTTTGAGCGTTAGAACATTTTGGCAGAAGAAGATCTGCTGTAATGATTCTGTCTGTAAGATTCTTCTCGTGTATCAGAGGTGATTCGGGAGGTTTTGGAACAAGTGCTCTTGTAAACATTATTGACTTCCTGAGTCCTTCTGCTAAATACCATGGAAACTACATGGACTCAACACAGCATTCATGAACACATTGGTTTTGGTTGGAGAAAAAAAAAAACAATGTTCTAAAGTCTCTGCATTTAACCCTAGTGAAGCTTTGAGGTAGAGGTCTTCACGGGTCCACTTAGATCCGAAAACCCGAGGTCCGAACCGAGGTCCGGGCGGGTTCGCGTCTAAAAGTTTCACGTGTACCTCGGACACGGGTCGGGTATAATAATAGCGACGTCGGGTCTCGGGTTATTTAAAACGAATGTGTTTTTACCGAACGGACCCGAGAAGACCCGAACTACTGTATCTCGTGTGTGTGCATCGACTCGTGTCTTTTTCTGACCTCTCGTCTGTTTGCCAAGACCGCTTGCGACATGTGGCTGGTGACGTGTGACTGGTGACGTGTGGCTGGCGGTAAGCTAATTTTCGTTGAAACAGACCTGTCAATCGATTTTGAATCCACTAAAGCAACATTCGGGTCCGGTCGGGTTGTTTCGGGTCAGGTCTTTCTTAAAATATATATATATATATATATGCACGTCGGGTTCGGGTAAAAAGTGATTTGGGTCACTTCGGGTCGGGTAGATTTTTTTTAGACCCGAGAAGATCTCTACTGTGAGGTCTTAATTAAAGAAAGTGTTCAGACACATAAATCTAATATAAAGGAGATTCTTCATGCAGTGGCGTTCCAAAAGGGACGAGGCTTATTAGGGACGCGATCATTTCTCTAGGGGCTCATCCTTTATCGTTAGGAGTGTTGATAATTACAAATGAATGCTATGCAGAAACAGAAATGCACTATGTCTGGATACAGTAAGACAGAAAAACTGCCACGTCCTCCGTCATGGCCGTAGGTGGTCGGAGTGTAAGTCATGTAAGTATAATATAGTAAAAACTATTCAAAACACTTTCCGTCGAAAAACGAAACCGACGTTCAGATCGTCCAGGGTTCGGGATTTGTTTTGGGGTTTTTTTCAAACGTATAAAGGTGTTTTCGAGATGCTAAATGAATTGTACACGACAAAAAGACACCTACGTTTGGATACTTTGGATATGTTTAGCGAATTTATTGCCTGAAATTCCCCGTACATTGAATTTTATTAGACTTTGAACGCGTGCTGAGAAAGTAAAGCGGTTATAATAAGGAATGGAAAGTACTCGAGGTAAGACAGACTTCTCCCACCTCCTCCTCCTCCTCCTCGTCCTCCTCCCGTCTGTCACTTACAGATACACATGAGCTCATGAAGAAGACTCCGAGCGTTAGAAAGATGCCAGTCATACAGTCACATTACAGAACAAGATCACACCCTAGGCTTTAGCTCTGCGTTCACTAACACAACTGTACTGTATGTTTACACTTTCTCTGTAATGGGAGTCATCATATATAAAAAAAAAACCTGAACAATGGAAAATGAAACACAAGCTGGTTGTAATCACCAAACAGAATATAATTGTGTGTCGCTGCTTTGTGTTTGTGCGGTTTGTTTACGTCGCCCGCTCTGTACGGGGCTGACGGCCCGCCACAGTGTACAGTGTATGTGCGAGCGAAGAGAGAAACATGACGTCTGTGTTAGCGTGAGCGTGTATGAGACTGTACGGTCGTGTGTATGAGACGGAGTGAGACAAAGTGTGACGTGATGAAATCGTCGCCATCGGTGTTACGCGTTCAAACCGTTTTGGTCACTGAAGTGCAATATACTATGAAGAAATCACGAATCTCTTGGAAATCATTTGGTGGTGATACGAATGAAAATTAAAACGATCTTCTAAAAAGATGCAGATGTAGAATCAGTTATTTATTGGTAGCTAATGTTGGTGTTGGGGAGGGAAGGGAGGGAGGGAAGGGGTGGTGGGAGGGAAGGGGTGAGAGATAAAATTAAACTTGAACTGCATCACCAAAATACTTGAGCATCCTTGAACACACACACACACACACACACACACACACACACACACACACACACACACACACACACACACACACACACACACACACACGATTTCTATTTTCTGCTTCTTCTGGATGGAACTTGTCCAGTGTGTGAAAGTTGAAGACGGAGTGCTGGGCTTTGTGGCACAGCTCCCATCGGTGACTCAGTGAATTAGAGACAACATAAAGCGTAAAAAGGGCCAATAGAATTACAGAGAATTGAACTGGACTGAAGGCACAAATAAAAGTTTAATGAAACAACAGACTGCATATCTTACGCACGCTGGCCTTGCCGTTCGATGACGTTTCCCACTCTCGTCTTTGTCACGCTGGTGAAGTGTTTCGAAAATTCTTTCCCATTAAAACAGTACATGAAATGAAAAAAAATTAAAGAAATAAATAATTATCTTCCAGTAAAGATGGCATCAATTCATCATATTTATTTTCAAATGACTGAATCAAACCAGAAGGGGTACGGTGGCTTAGTGGTTAGCACGTGTGCCTCACACCTCCGGGTACTCCGGTTTCCTCCCCCGGTCCAAAGACATGCATGGTAGGTTGATTGGCATCTCTGGAAAATTGTTCGTAGTGTGTGTGTGTGAGTGAATGAGAGTGTGTGTGTGTGTGTGTGCCCAGTGATGGGTTGGCACTCCGTCCAGGGTGTATCCTGCCTCGATGCCCGATGACGCCTGAGATAGGCACAGGCTCCCCGTGACCCGAGAAGTTCGGATAAGCGGTAGAAGATGAATGGATGGATGAATGAATGAATGTAACCACAAAAACACACTCGAATTAACAATATTATTAATCATTACTTATCCCACGTCTGCTGTTTCTGAAGCTCAGTTTTGCCCAAACAAGGAAAGTGAATTATAGCAAACACAAATTGATGTGGATTGTGTGCCAGTGACCCCTGCAGGAAACTGTTTAGTGGTGACACACTGCACTAAATTAGCAGGGCAAATGGATAGCCAGTGAGTTTGAGCTCATCAGGTGGTGTGATTCATCTACTGTGAAGAAATCAGCAGAAATACCTTCTCTCTCTCTCTCTCTCTCTCTCTCTCTCTCTCTCTCTCTCTCTCTCTCTCTCTCTCTCTCTCTCTCTCTCTCTCTTCGGTGGCTCGTTCCCACAGTCAGCCCGTGCTATTTTAAACCCAAATTGCCAGGGTACACGTGGAGGCTTAAAGGAAAAAAGATCATTCATCTTCTACCGCTTATCCGACCTTCTCGGGTCACGGGGAGCCTGTGCCTATCTCAGGCGTCATCGGGCATCGAGGCAGGATACACCCTGGACAGAGTGCCAACCCATCACAGGGCACACACACACACTCTCATTCACTCACACACTCACACACTACGGACAATTTTCCAGAGATGCCAATCAACCTACCATGCATGTCTTTGGACCGGGGGAGGAAACCGGAGTACCCGGAGGAAACCCCCGAGGCACGGGGAGAACATGCAAACTCCACACACACACAAGGCATTCATTTATTTATTCATTTTTTACGTTGTTTACAGGTTGTAAAATGGTGAATTGGTGAATTTAATCAGCTGATGTTCATTTAGCTTTATGATTGATGTATTGCTAGATAATAATTCTTATATTCATGTGAACAAAACTAAAGAAAAAGAAAAAGAAAAAAGATTCCTAATAGCTGAACAAAGGTACTTGGGTTCCTGATGTTTCCTGATGTTTGTGTAAATGTCCTGAACCACTGAAGAAGGTTTGTTCTTTTCTCAATACAAACGTTGAAATGATGGTCTAAGGTAATTGCCCTACCAGTGCATTTAATTACCCTTTCAGTCTTTGACAAACGAGCTCAATCCTTTATGCCAAAGTAACATTAATCATTTCTGTTGAATCTTTCTTGCTTCGGTTGGAATTCAGGTGATTTCTTTGTCGATACAGTAAATACGATTCAGATTCAGAGCTCTGTGATGCGGTTCAAGGGTCCGACAAAGGTCTATTCTCAGGTCTTCAGGAGATCACTGCCACGTTATTCATGCTAGGTTTCCTTCTGCAGATCAGGCTGTAGAAGGCCTGCTGGAACTTGTCTCCGGCCAAGGTGAAGAGTGCCAGATTGAAGAAGGTGTTGAGGCCTGCCAACGGCCGTGAAAGCATGTAGGCATCGTTGATGATTTTCATTTGCAAACAGGATGTCACATTGCTCCTCAGACTGCCCACTCTTAGTTGCCTCAGGATGTGGTAGGGCAGGAAACACATGACAAACACAGACAAGGTAATCACTGTGAGTCTGTGAGCTCGTACCCTGCTGGGCCTAGATGCTGAAAGGCTTTTGCCCAGTGTACCACTGATACGTGTATAACACCAACACACCACAACCAGGGGCAGTAAGTAGCCCAACACGCTGAGTAGCCAACCATACCACCACACCATATTTGGGTCATTGCTGGCAAAGTCTAAACAGTCCGTCGTGTTACCATATTTCTGGGTCGTGATCATGCTGAGCATCGGGCCGATCTCCAACAGGCTGATGGCCCAAATAGCCAAGCAGGCAGACACACCTCTAGAAGCCCTTTGGACCTGAGCTGCTCGAAGTGGGTGCACCACCACCACATAACGGAAGACACTGAGACATGTAAGGAAGAGGATGCTACCATACAGATTGAAGTGGAAGCAGAAGCGAAGGAAGCGACACATAAACTCGCCCAGCCTCCAG
Source organism: Tachysurus fulvidraco (assembly GCF_022655615.1). Lineage (NCBI taxonomy): Eukaryota > Metazoa > Chordata > Actinopteri > Siluriformes > Bagridae > Tachysurus > Tachysurus fulvidraco. Next base: position 31,050,256 of record NC_062523.1, read on the forward strand.
TTCCCGACGACGTAGAAATTGACGAGGAAAGGTAAGCCGAGAGCGTACAGCAAGTCGGCTATCGCCAGGTTCACCATGATGATGCTCCCACTCTTCCAAGGTCTCAGCTTGACCACGTAAATGATGATGGCCATGAGATTTCCGGCAAATCCAAACACGCATATAATCCCATACATAATAGGAAGGTAATAATGCTTTATAGTTAAATCAGCAGACAAACACACACCAGTCTCGTTGTCGTTAACTTCCATTACCGGAGTCATTTGACCCACAGATACAGTATCTAAAACACAGATAGAACAAAGTGAATATTTTGGAAAGTTAATTTACTATTATTTCAGCATCAGGACCAATCATTTAATGAGGAAATAATAAAACAACACTTTTTCTGGCAACTCCATATATCTTATTACACAGTTGTATTATTATTATTATTATTATTATTATTATTATTATTATTATTATTATTATTATTATTATTATAAAATGGTTTTAAAAGCCCTTCTTGGAGCAGGTGTGTCCATCCTTTTGACTAGAGAGAAAATGTTAAATATATTAATTAATGTTCAAACTCATGTAAATGTTAATAAATAAATCTACTTGTCTTATACATTATAAATCTACTTATTGCTGAATATTTATATTAAAATGCACGTCTAAAACAATCAGATACATAAATTACAGATGCAGTATTTTCTCAGTGGTTTTAGTTTATAATCGTACGAGTCTTTTACCTGTGTTTAGTTTAGTCAGCGTTCGAGTTCCTTTATTCCCAGAGCCGTCTCTCTCTCTCTCTCTCACTCTCTCACTCTCTCTCTCTCTCTCTCTCTCTCTCTCTCTCTCTCTCTCTCTCTCCCTTTCACATGTTCGCACTACGTGTCGTTGTGACTGTTGTGAATAAGCACTTTCATCACTGTGTCCCACACTTCCTTTTTCCTTCTACTTATCGCCGATGCTTAAATCGTGACTCATCCTGGGAAGTCCGGTAACAGGTTCTTGTTATTTTTCTAAGTTAATGTGTTAACCATTTACCCTTTAAAGCAAGCACTTTCTGCAACAATCGTAGTCATATTCCCTACATCATGTCTATACGGTTAGTGCCTAGCTTTATTGTGTGTACAAACATTTCTGAAAAATGCATTATATACAGTATGGTCACTACATTTTGGAAGGTAGACATGTAGCTTGAGAATGAAGAAGTTTTTCCTTTTGTGTTTTCTTGCCCAGTAATAATAACATAAAAAGCGGTCACTTCATGGACATTTCTTATTATTACTGTTATTGTTACTGCATCCTCCTCAGAAGAAATTGTATATTTGGCTAAATAAGGTCTCTTAAGCCCTGTTCGGACGGGATTAGTTCTACGTGGGGATGTGGGGGGTAAAGTAATTACTACCAGAGCTTCTCGGTGATTTTAGTCCCGTCCGAATGCGCCATCTCGGTAATCATTACGGACAATGTCGGTAAAGATTCCGGCGACTTTTACCTTCTGTAAAAAAGGTCCGGAAAAATGACCTCAGGTAATACTGATCCCGTCCGTATCAACCCGCTGTAAATATGTACGGTAAAATTCCGTCATTTCCTGTTTAAAAGTAGTTTTTGCGCGTTTTTCAAGCCTGGAGACGCCATGTTGTCTGTTTGCGCACGTGATAACAGGAAGCGACGTCATACGCACATGACGACAAGGAGGTTACTGTGGTGCGTAAAGCGAGTTACCCCTCCCACTTCTGCTAGTTTTACTGAGACGTCTTGTCCCGTGCGAATTGGCCAATTAATATTACAGACATCCTGAGGTAAAATTGCATTACCCCACGTCCCCACGTAAAACTAATCCCGTCCGAATAGGGTTTTAAAAAATCTCTCAACATTCTTATCCTGAAACTCTTTACTGAGAATGAAAGTCGCTCACGAAGCTTTTCGGAGGAAAAGAATCACTCTTAATATTGTATTGTATTGTACTGAGGGTAAAGATGACTCGAAGCTGTTCTCTATGATGTAAGGAAAGATGCTGAATTTAATGGAAGAGCGTCCACATGTACTGTATGCCTGCACTGTCATATCCCTGTACCTTTGGACCATGGGTAAACGTATGGGTCCGTAGACAGCAAAGCCTTTTTATTCTGCTTCCCAAACGGTCAGTCAATGACTCGCTGGCTGCCAATCATTTGAACATGATAGACGGTGAGGTAGAGATGAAGAAATAGAGCTTTCTGGGGTTCGAACGCTACACACTCTACATCCTGTATCCATGCATTATGTCTAAAAGCTGTCTTAAGTGAAAACCACTTCACGTTCTTCATGCTGGAGAAGCTGCTTAGTGCAAATTGCCAAGTAATTCACCACGAAGTTTCAACAATAAGCTCTAAACTCCTGCCTCTATACAGCAGCTTAAACAGGACCTCGTGTTGTCCGGCCTCACGGTCGACCGTCATGACATTAGGAATAAATCAAGTATTTAAATTAGCTAGGTACTTCACAATTTAGCGATAGTAATGTTAGCAAAAATCGGATGATTAGCGTACTGTTCGTTTTGAATCAACTTCCTTAAAAACAGGAAACAGGAAGTCCTGAAGATGTTTGAAGGTGACATCTTTTGGTATTTAGCAAAAAAAACAAACCAAAACAAATCAAAACAAAAAAGATATTAACTAAAAAAACTTCCAAAGAAATCTCGTACTATCTCATAGGATAGAAGTTACTATGCTGAAAGAAGATTGCTGAAACTTCAGACACCTCGACTGAACACCTTCCAGTGCTTTTGAGCAAAGGATTGACTGTAACCTCCAGGTGTGCTGGATGGAGCATGTTCTGAATGGACTTCCTGCTGAGTTATTCCAAGTTCAGCAGATTCCTTCTCAGCAGTGGCCTACATACTGTGTCTCTGGGATGTTCAACCACTCATTAATAAATAAATAAATAAATAAATAAATAAATAAATAAATAAACATCCATCACATTACAAAGCAGTGGTTGAAAATAATTAAAAAATAAAAATGGCACAAACCGATGCCGGTAAAAAGCAGATAAAATTCCTATGATTCCAAAAAGCTTGGATGATGATGATGATGATGATGATAATGACAGGGAATATAGCAGGAATAGAGGCGGTAGAGCGCTGAGGGATATTAGAGCATCGTTACCGATCAGGTCGTCTCATCACAGCAGAGGTTGGATAGGCATTTTAGTTAAAATCCCATGTGTAAAATTATCCGGGAAGTGACAATTAGTTCCGTTTAATGTAGATGCCCCAGTAGATGTCATCATCAGTAGATGCCCCAGTAGATGTCATAATCAGTAGATTCCCCAGTAGATGTCATAATCAGTAGATGCCCCAGTAGATGTCATAATCAGTAGATGTCATAATCAGTAGATGTCGTAATCAGTAGATGCCCCATTAGATGTCATAATCAGCAGATGCCCCAGTAGATGTCATAATCACAATCATACTCTGTGGTGAGATCAACACTGTGTGGTGACACTGAACACCATTGTGTGAAGAGATATCATGGCTTTTGATATCATATTTATTCTGTAACAGACTGAGACAGATATGACGGAGATAAGTGACTACAGTGGCATATTTGTGAGGATATTGTTTTATAGAGGCATAGAAACCTTTATTATGGCCACATACAGTATACATTACAGCATTACAACTGAGAAGGTTGGGGTCAGGTTGCTGGGACCTTGAACCCCGATCCTCCGTTCAACAACCTTCAGAGACCAGAATCCTCCTTACAACAGGGGAAGGTTACAACCTTGAGTCTTAGACCTCTCGGCCATCCTGACATTATACCTTAAATATATGATTTATAAAGCTACTGTACTAAAGACAATGAAGTTATAACAACATTTTCATTTTGTTTATTAATGTTTGCTGGGGGGGTCACGGTGGCTTAGTGGTTAGCATGTTCGTATCACACCTCCAGGGTCGGGGGTTCGATTCCCACCTCCGCCTTGTGTGTGTGGAATTTGCATGTTGTCCCCGTGCCTCGGGGGTTTCCTCCGGGTACTCCGGTTTCCTCCCCCGGTCCAAAGACATGCATGGTAGGTTGATTGGCATCTCTGGAAAATTGTCCGTAGTGTGTGAGTGTGTGAGTGAATGAGAGTGTGTGTGTGTGAGTGAATGAGAGTGTGTGTGTGCCCTGCGATGGGTTGGCACTCCGTCCAGGGTGTATCCTGCCTCGATGCCCGATGACGCCTGAGATAGGCACAGGCTCCCCGTGACCCGAGAAGTTCGGATAAGCGGCAGGAAATGAATGAATGTTTGCTGCTGTCTACATTTTATACACACGACCATTTCATTTCTTTACTCTGAAGGCCCTTTTGTACAGTACACTATATATATATCAGACCTGTGCGTTAGTTCACAAGGAGGTAAAGAGAGAGAGAAAAAACTGTCACTCTTTTCAGAATCCCTGCAGTGCTTTGGTTCGGCACTCAAAATGACCTCGTATTTAATAAAAAGAGGTTTATTGTCTAATATCCTGCCTCAGTTTCTTCAAGAAGCTGTCTTATAATATTTTATGAAGTAATTCTATATTGGTTTATTGCACTGAATAAGTAAGAAATGCTGACATTTCAGCGAGCTTTTGTAAATACAAACCTTACAGTAAGTACATTATATACTGCTGTAGATTTACTGTTGTTTAAATGTGTTTTTACAGGAAGAAGATAAAAATGTAACACAGAAAGATATATGATACTGTATAGGACTGAAATGTCTTATTTATTTACTGATTCACTCATTCACTCAGTCACTCACTCGTTCACTTACTGATTCACTCGCTTACTCACTG
>NC_062523.1:31060054-31082554 GCF_022655615.1 Tachysurus fulvidraco
GCGCTTCTAACAATTCACATCGTCTCAAAGCAGCTTTACAGAAATATAGAAATAGAATAAAACAAATTCAATTTAAGATTCATTTAATATTTATCTCTAACATCTATCCCTAATGAGCAAGTGGGAGGCTTAGGAAAGGAGCAAAAGAGTGTTTTCCTTTTTATCAGACCGTCTAATTCAGTATATTTTGCTGTAGCTTTTTGTTTGTCAGTTGTTCCTGTTTTTCTCCAGCAGACAAACATGATGCCCTTCATGAACACAGGACATTAAAATGACTCACCCAGCATAATGACTGGAAAACAGTCAGTCATCCTCTCTCCATTTCTGTGGTATGAATGCCATGAAAGTGCGACGTTTGGCATAAAGGACGTTCAGTGCCACCGATAGCGATAATTAACGGACAAACGAGCAGGAAATGTTAGAACGGACTGCAGCGCTGCATGAATCCTATGTACGCTAGCTGTAGGCTAGGCTTCTTTGTTAACGAACATTTTTAATAATGAAGAACTGCATTGAGAGTCACAAAACCACTTCCTGTTATAGCAGTAGTGTGACACTAGTGACTGCTTTGTGGCACAGAATATTAAGAATGGGCAATTAGTATTAAACACTTAGGTTGCCCTAGGATTCGGGACTCTGGCTGTGTGACTGTATTGAGTATAAACCTGTAAGGATCTAATAGCTGCTCTGGCTGTCAGAAGGATGTCGATCCAGAATGCAATCAGTGTCAGTAATGTTTATTATATTCGTAGGAAAGATTGGCAGACTTTTTTATTATTATTATTTAAATAAATAATAAAATTTTAACCTTTCATTCATTCATTTAAATGCAAGTTGTACCACAGAACACTGCACGTGTGATTTATAAGTACTTTTGTTAGATCTGTGTAAGAAAATGAAACAGCTGAAGAGCACAGAACATTAAATAGACCGTAAGACATCATGCAAATGTTTGCATTACTAATAAATATTTTACGTCGTTCATATTCTGTGCTGGGGACGGTTAGTGGTTAGCACGTTCGCCTCACACCTCCAGGGTCGGTGTTCGATTCCCGTCTCCGCCTTGTGTGTGTGGAGTTTGCATGTTCTCCCCGTGCCTCAGGGGTTTCCTCCGGGTACTCCGGTTTCCTCCGCCGGTCCAAAGACATGCATGGTAGGTTGATTGGCATCTCTGGAAAATTGTCCGTAGTGTGAGTGAATGAGAGTGTGTGTGCCCTGTGATGGGTTGGCACTCCATCCAGGGTGTATCCTGCCTCGATGCCCGATGACGCCTGAGATAGGCACAGGCTCCCCGTGACCCGAGAGGTTTGGATGAGCGGTAGGAGATGAATGAATGAATGAATATTCTGTGCTGTAAAAAAGCACATTGGTAGGATAAGCTAATGGTCGAAGGTCCTCCTGGATGTCATACCACAGAGGTTGAATTGTTCCGATTACATCGTACCATCTCCACATCCGCCTGCTGTATATCGGCTGACTTGCCTCACTTCCTACTGTAACCCCTTCCAATGTAACTTTCCATTTTGTATTCAAAATTCCGAATAAACACTAATTAAGCACTACTTAAAAACTAGTACTGCCCCTTTAAGTGTGGCTCGCGCAGAGAGCGCGTGCATGGCTGCAAAGCAGACGAGTAATCAGCAGGGAGAAAACACACAGAATGTGAGTAATGTTGATTTATTTAATAAAATGAGGATGTATGTTATAAATTTGAGTTAAATGGCTGCTTTATTGTTTTACATGCATGCTATGAAGTTTAGTTGAATTACTGTGGAAGCGTGCTGAAGTTTACTTGTTGCTTTCCTTGTATGTTTACTGAGACATTCTGGTGAGTGGATTATATATATATATATAAATATATATATATATATGAATATATGACTATTTTGTTGTTCTATTGTGTTATTATTTAAGTAAAACCAGTTAGAATGTATGGATGTCAGAGAAAATGTGCTTAAACTGTTAATGTGAAGAGTTAAATATGCTAAGTGTAGCATCACGATGCTAGTTTTGCTAATCGTGTAAGGCCTCGTGATGCTCATGTTATTGTGTTTCTTACACATGTAGAGTAAAATTGCTAATGTGTAAAATGTAACTGTGCTAATTTAAGCTAGATTTGTAAAGTTCGTCGTGACAAACTTTGACGTTGGCTTTGACGATGTGAGTATTCGCGAAGGCCGGTGCTTTTTGGAGGCGTGTGGACATAAGGGTCAGTGTTGGACAGAAAGCTAGGGTGGCAAAACATTTGGAGGTAAGTGGAGATGAGCATGTGACATCATCTGAATACACGTGAGGAAGTTCCCCTCATTGTTATGAGTGTTTTGATCTGTCACATGTCCATGTTGTAAAAAGTTTTTTGATTTTGCATATTTTGTGGGCGGGGCTGTGGGACAACCGGAAGACCGGTCGGTACACCGATTTAAACCTTTGTTCAGAGTCTCACCCTAAAGGAGCTGGTCGAGTTTGGTGTAGAGAGTTCGGAAGCTTGCCGAGTTATAAACCTCCAAAGTTTATAATGGGAGTCTATGGGGAAAAATTCCACTTTGAGACCCGGTACCGGAAGTACCGGTACTCGGATCGCTTAGAAAAGTAATAGCAACAAACTTCAGACCAGGATCTACAGCATATCCGAATTTGTTTCATGTGGCTCGAAAGCTCTAGGAGGAGTTACTCATTGTAAATTTTTATCTAAGCTTAAATATTAAAACAGAATGTTGGCTTCTACGAAGCGACATAATGATGTAAAAGTGTGTTATCAGGATTCAAACTGTCGAAGGGTTTGTTTTGTAAACAAGAAGAAAAAAGTAAAAATCTTATAGTTACAAACATGTAAACAGTTTCTCTTAATGTTTAAGTGTTATAATGTGTTGATTTAATGCGTTTAAAATGTATGTCGTGCAGACTGGTTTTTTGTATCCTCAGGGTTCCCACGCGTCCTGGAAAACCTGGAAATCCTGGAAAATTAATGACCAACGTTCCAGTCCTGGAAAACACATGGAAAATGAGAGAAAACATAAATTGCATGTAGCTACCTACTATCATGTGTGCCGATAATGTATCATATCACGGTAAAGTAAAAGTGTATTAAACATTAGTATACTTAAGGTACGTTATCAAATGTGCTAACAGTAGCCCCGCCCCCAGGTGCTAACAGTGGCCCCGCCCACACCCCCTTACACAAGCGGTTCTTAAGTCTAGACCAGCGACGTTTTGGTGCTACTTAAGAACCACTTTTCCTGGTTCAGAGCCGGTGCTTTGGCTGTCGAAACAGAAAGAACTGCTTCAAAATTAGGCTCCGAACCTGCACTCGAACTGCCTCGGGGGTAAAGGGGCAAGAGTGTACATTGTTTTTAAGACTTCTGGAGAGAACAGATTACTTTAGGCCCTGAATCTGTGATCCTTGTCATTTTTTGCTAAATTTGATGTCCTGGAAAATGATCTCTGAAAAAGAGTGGGAACCTTGTTCCTGGACAAATTGCTGGAGGATACGACTGGAACCTGAATAATCTGAATGGATTCATCTGGATAACTTTTTGTCACCTTGTAGTCATTTATCCACTCTTCAGCTCCTGGTTCTTCTGTTTTTTGAGACCCTGGCCATTATTTCTGGGGAAATGGTAGGACCGAGACTTTACTCCATGCACGTCGTCCGGGACTTTTCCACCGAGGCAGTTCGAGTGCTGGTTCGGAGCCTAATTTAGAAGCAGTTCTTTCTGTTTCGACCGCCAAAGCACCGGCTCCGAACCAGGAAAAGTGGTTCTTAAGTAGCACCAAAACGTCGCTTTATATTGGTGATAAGCTGGAGGTGGTATTCTCCATACCACACATTCTCCACCAGGTGATACTGTGTTCAACTCCCATTATGATACAGTTCCAGAGATCGTCTGTGGGTTACATTTATTTACATTTCTGGCTTTTTGGCAGACGCCCTGATCCAGAACAACCTACAGAGGTTTGAAGCCTCCATCAGTAAATGTATCCTCATCCTGGTTCACTGGGTCAGAGACTAAGAGGACTTTAAGACTATGGAATGAAAAATTAAGAAATGTTTTAATTAAGAAAGCGCTCATTTAAATATTTATTAAAAAGTTAGGTCTTCAGTCGCTGTATGGAGACTGTGAATCCATCAGACCCTCAAAGTTCCCTCACAGTTATCTCCTCAGATGATCCAATGAAAGTGGTGTCCTTCGTGCAGGAAGCAAACAGGGGTGATGTCATGGCAGAAATAACCACAAATAATAAATGTCATCTCTGATAACTGATCATGTTAGTGTTGATCTCCATCAGCTTAACAACAGAAACCTACTGTAGATGGAACACGAGTTCTTTAGAGCTGAAATAATCCAGACTAACCTCTGCCTGTAGTTCTGAGATACGAACAACAAGTCGTGAAACGTCACACGAGTTTGACTCCAGTGTGAATATGAAAATGTGAATATGAGTCACTGGTGACTGGTGCAATCTCAGCGGGCAGCAACACACCACTGTCTGTTCTAAGATAGTTTCGTCAGGTTAATCAGGAACAGGAACAGTGTCTGAGGGATAATCAGGTGGGAAAACGAAGGAAGGAAGGAAGAAGATGCACACACACATCCATTTTATTACAGACAAAACAAACGCACTCGGACATTAACCAGAAGATAACATCAACATAAGGAAGGATTTATCAACCGTGATGAGATTCTATGAATATCTGATGAGCACTTAAAGCGGTGTGAATCTGACAGCGTACGATTACGGCTGAAAAAACGTCAGCATCGAATCGTAAATGCTAAATTATTCAAATGTCATTTCGATACACAAGATCACAAAGCATTTCTAATTTGAGTAGGTTTACGACAGGAAACAAAACGCTTGGCATTCTCTCTGTACGTATTACACTAAACATTTAGAGCCGTTAAGAATTTTTCCCCGAGGTGACACTTCTCTCGAGTTAAACGATATATTCTCCTGAATAATATATTCCGTAAGATCTACAGCAAAAAAATGTTGTGCGGGAATCGTGCGATGCGTCGAGGTCATCTAAACATGGACCGGAATATCAAAGTAAGGTTCTGAACATCTTGTGGAATCTCGTGTCAGGAAGAATAACAGGAATATCACTATTACTGAGTATTAATGGGGTCTATGCATAACATTTCCTGTAGCAGCTAACGCTACGGACGTGTTGGTCTGATGTCCTCAACCCAGAGACGTATACGACTCCCTTTCTCCTTTTTTTTCCCTGAATCCCACACTTCCTGTCAAAAAGCATAAGTTTACTTATATATTCAGTACAGAAAGTGAAAATCCTCTGAAAAGCAGAGATCACTCGTATAAAAAGGAAAGTTTCTTTCATGTCTTGCTCACATTTGATTGGCAGACACCTGCTTAGCTGATCTGAGGTGTCGGTGCTGCACAATCCACCAAGATGTGTGCTGGGGGGTGGGGGGGTGGGAGCGACAGAGAGAGGGAGGGGGAGACAGACAGACAGAGAGAGAGGGAGGGGGAGAGAGAGACAGAGAGAGAGAGAGAGAGAGAGAGAGAGAGAGAGAGAGAGAGAGAGAGAGAGAGAATGAGAGCGACAAAAAGAGAGAGACAGAGAGAGGGGGAATGAGAGCAACAGAGAGAGAGAGAGAGAGACAGAGAGAGAGAGAGAGAGAGAATGTGATTACATGGATTTGTGAGTCAGGAAGAGATCAAAGCAAAGGAAGTGCAGTTAAACAGTAGGAATTTGGATGAAGGTGTTAAGATGGTGTCATCTACTAACCTGAAGGGGTGGGTGGGTGTGTGTGTGTGTGTGTGTGTGTGTGTGTGTGTGGTGTGTGTGTGTGTGTGTGTGTGTGTGTGTGTGTGTAGAGTCATGATGAGCTCCACACATCCAGCCTTAGAAAACACAATGGATCTTTAAAGAGGAGCAGACACATGGTTACTGTAATGAGCTTTGTGCTTGTTACAAAGCAGCTGATGTCACAGAGCACACACGGGATCGAGTCCGAGTTTAATCACAACGATCTTTTCATACCAGCGATGAATGCTGTAGCAAAATCTTTCCAATTATTGTCGGATCATGTGTGCTGTGTTGTGAAGATCTATTTCAGTGTGGAGAAAAATATTTCCTGTAGGTTTGTGTAGGTTTACTGAAGGGTTTGGCTTTAGTCCTGAAGTGGACATCAAGTGGACACTGGAAAAAGTTCCAACACACTGAAAGTGCAGATGCAGAAACCTGAGCGGTGTCTGAATACTGTTCAGGAACGTTCTCAGGTAGAGGTGTTCACGGGTCCACTTGGATCCGAAAACCCGAGGTCCGACCCGAGGTCCGAGCGGGTCTCGGGTCTAAAAGTTTCACGTGTACCTCGGACACGATTAGGTAATTTAAAATGGACGTGTTTTTACCGAAAGGACCCGAGAAGACACGATCTACTGTATCTCGTGTGTGTGCATCGACTCGAGTCCTTTTCCAACCTCTCGTCTGTTTGCCAAGACCGCTTGTGACATGTGGATGGTGACGTGCGGCTGGCGGTAAGCTAATTCTCGTTGAAACAGACCTGTCAATCAATTTTGTTACTTTAGTGTAGAGTTACGCAACATTCCAGTCGGGTTAAAAAAAATTTGCCGTCGGGTCGGACTCGGGTCAAATTTTTTCAGGTCTGTCTCGGGTCGGGTCTTTCTTTAAAAAAAAAAATTATGCACGTCGGGTTCGGGTAAAAAGTGATTCGGGTCACTTCGGGTCGGGTAGATTTCTTTAGACCCGAGAAGACCCCTATTCTCAGGTAGAGATGAGAGCATAATCTTCATACAGTAATCCTGCTCTTGTGCACTTGTTTCTATATTTCTGTGATATTTTATTACTAATTTAATTCATCTCATTTTGTCAAAATATAAACAAATCAAAACAATTCAAATCCCTGTGACCCGGACCGAGCGTTCTAAGACTGAGTAAATAAACGCTCTAAACGTTTTGCGTGTTAATGAACGTGGTCTTTGTTTGTCATCCACACGAGAACATATTTTTTTTCTCATCCAGGGAGGTTCTTCTCTCCATGAACACCTCTAATCTCAGCCAGATGCCCTGGGAATGGAAGAAACAAATGTATTTATATAAAACAATATAAAAACTATTAGTAAGACATGCTGGCAGACAGACAAACAGACAGACATGCTGGCAGACAGACAAACAGACAGACATGCTGGCAGACAGACAGCCAAGCAGACAGACAGACAGGCATACAGACAGACAGCAAAGCAGCCAAGCAGACAGACAGACAGCCAAGCAGACAGGCATACAGACAGCCAAGCAGACAGACAGACAGACAGCCAAGCAGACAGGCATACAGACAGCCAAGCAGACAGGCATACAGACAGCCAAGCAGACAGGCATACAGACAGCCAAGCAGACAGGCATACAGACAGACAGACAGCAAAGCAGACAGGCATACAGACAGACATGCTGGCATACAGACATACAGCCAAGCAGACAGGCATACAGACAGCCAAGCAGACAGGCATACAGACAGCCAAGCAGACAGGCATACAGACATTCTGGCATACAGACAGACAGACAAGCAGACAGACAAGCTGGCAGACAGGCATACAGACATGCTGGCAGACAGACAGACAAGCTGGCAGACAGACAGGCAGTCAGACAGACAGATTAATATAAATGAACAGCATTGAGCCACATGTGAAATTCAAGTTGATTGATAAAGAAATAAATAAATCGACTCTGCAGTAAACAAATCACTCATAAGAATACAAACTGAATTTAAATGATAAAAGTCACATTTCAGTGTAAACCCGACCGACTGATCGCTACAATGACGTCCCATTCTGCAGGACCACATGCCTGCAGCCTGCTAAAGGTCTACCAGAGTCTTTCACACTCACATGCAAATGTAGATTCTTAATAAATGTCATCATGAGTCACTCAGAAAAACTCTTACAAGTGGAAATGAATGTGTATTAAAAATGTCTGGCATAAAAGAAGTGTGAGGAAGGTTTGAGGAAGTGAAACCGTGGTGACATTTGACTGGTGTGTCAAACTTTACTGTTGCGTTCAGGATAATTAAGTGGTGCTCTGGGAAAGCTTGCCAAAGTACATTTCAGTCCAGCACAAAAAAAAAACCTGGCACACAAAAGAAGACGGGATGCGACAGGTGCTGAATTTCCACACACACACACACACACACACACACACACACACACACACACACACACACACACACACACACACCTAGTTAATATTAAGCAAAGAATGTATTTATTTTAATACTTTTTGGTGGTTAATCCAACAACACTTTTAAGATAATCAGTATAACCGAATTCATCTCAAATAAATCTAGCTAGCACGTTCACCTCACACCTCCAGGGTCGGGGGTTCGATTCCCGCCTCCACCTTGTGTGTGTGGAGTTTGCATGTTCTCCCCGTGCCTCGGGGGTTTCCTCCGGGTACTCCGGTTTCCTCCCCCGGTCCAAAGACATGCATGGTAGGTTGATTGGCATCTCTGGAAAATTGTCCGTAGTGTGTGTGTGTGTGTGTGTGTGTGTGTGTGTGTGTGTGTGTGCCCTGTGATGGGTTGGCACTCCATCCAGGGTGTATCCTTCCTCGATGCCTGAGATAGGCACAGGCTCCCCGTGACCCGAGAAGTTCAGATAAGCGGTAGAAGATGAATGAATGAATGAATCAGAAATATTTTTACGCTTTGAAGTTTGCAAACATTATGAAGGAGCATCTTCACTTTATTGGTTTGTTTGACACATCTATTCATATTTTGTAGAAAATAGTACAAAAAAAAGTACAATTATAATTTTATTACTTTTTAATGGATTTATTAAATCATACTGGATTTAATAACTGGCTTGAATGAGGTGAGCAACTGGAAAATAAGAAAGACCGCAAGAGCGTATATACTGTATACAAGGCCACAAAGATCTGGTTCTTGTGGGATGAAAAGAAAAAACGTTTGTTATTTGGTTTTCTCGGGTCGAACGTACTAAACGCTTTAATTCATGTCACGCTTCGTGTCGGCTCCAGCCCACGCATTCAGCGTCATTCTGCCATATCACCAGGTTGAAAGACTTGAAAAAGGTCACTCCGTCTAATGCAACGGCTTTTTACTTAGTCGAGTGTGTTCTTGCTGTGAGGACTAGCTTCACGTTTCCTTCATTTTGTAGAAGTTTTTTTACTTGATATTTTGGCCTGACACACACACGCTGCCTATCCATAAACACACCATAAAACTGTGCATTATTAACGTCTCCTACTTCAACTTAGACTGGATCAGAGCACCAATGTGCACACACCGGACAGACACGATGACCAGGTCCTGAAATCCGTTCACGCACCAGAAAACGACTGGGAGCGAGTCTGCAAACGCTCAACCCTGAGGCCAAGATCGTAGCATTGATTAGAGCAGAAGAACAAAACAGGAACCAAGCAAAGAAACCGAAGCCATGCTTTTTTGCTGCAGCTCAGAATAGACATATTTATTTATTTATTTATTTTCATGCAATGGAAGAAATATGACCCTAATGAAGCTAACTTGGGGAGAATTGAAGAACGAGGCCAACAACAAAAAAAAAAACACACAAAAGTTCTTCTTTGAACAAAATCACAAAAAATGATCTTCTGGAGGCAGAGATGAAAGACAGAGAGTTCACCTGCAGAAGTAAGCATAAAATATTATGCTGACCCACCAGCACATAGATCCTTACTGCATTCTGAGAAGGAGGCATCCATAATGACATTCACATATATAGTGATGCTAGATAGCTGTGTCTGCAAAAAATACCCCACTGTGTGGGATCTCTACATGAACACAGCAGAAGCCAGATGACCTGAAATGACATTTTGAAAGACCCAAAACACTGGAGGTTCTGTGACGTGACGTACGGCTAAGTACGGTGACCCAGACTCAGAATTCGTTCTCTGCATTTAACCTATCCAAAGTGCACACACACAGCAGTGAACACACACACACACACACAGCAGTGAACACACACACAGCAGTGAACACACACACACACAGCAGTGAACACACACACACACACACAGCAGTGAAAACACACACAGCAGTGAAAACACACACAGCAGTGAACACACACACAGCAGTGAACACACACACAGCAGTGAACACACACACACACACACCGTGAACACACACACAGCAGTGAACACACACACACACACACTGTGAACACACACACAGCAGTGCACACACACACCGTGAACACACACAGCAGTGAACACACACACACAGCAGTGAACACACACATAGCAGTAAACACACACACAGCAGTGCACACACACACACACACCGTGAACACACACAGCAGTGAACACACACACAGCAGTGAACACGCACACACCGTGAACACACACACCGTGAACACACACATAGCAGTGAACACACACACAGCAGTGAACACACACACATACACCATGAACACACACCCGGAGCAGTGGACAGCCATTTATTCTGCGGTGCCCGGGGAGCAGTCGGGGGGTTCGGTGCCTTGATCAAGGGCACCTCAGTCGTGGTACTGCCGGCCCGAGACTTGAACCCACAACCTTAGGGTTAGGAGTCTAACCATTAGGCCACGACTTCCCTGGTGTATGTGTGGGGAAAAAATTCAGTTTATTAAATGTTCTTCACAGCAACACCAACTATTCATCATGGACGAAAATCTCATTGTTTTTCAGATGTTATGATTGATAGATAAATTACATCCATCCATCAACACCTGCTGGAATATATTTACTGCGCCATAAGCAGCACGTCTTAAAAACATATTCATATTTTCATCTGTAACACAAGAAGTGTGAGTGAACATCTACAGCTGTTGTTTAAATGAGTGGAAATTAAATCCCGTGATACATGCGTAGAATTTACTGGATCTTGTTACAGATGTGGGGGGACACGGTGGCTTAGTGGTTAGCATGTTCGCCTCACACCTCTAGGATCGGGGGTTCGATTCCCGCCTCCACCTTGTGTGTGTGGAGTTTGCATGTTCTCCCCGTGCCTCGGGGGTTTCCTCCGGGTACTCCGGTTTCCTCCCCTGGTCCAAAGACATGCATGGTAGGTTGATTGGCATCTCTGGAAAATTGTCCGTAGTGTGTGTGTGTGTGTGTGTGTGTGTGTGTGTGTGTGTGTGTGTGTGTGTGTGTGTGTGTGTGAATGAGAGTGTGTGTGTGCCCTGTGATGGGTTGGCACTCCGTCCAGGGTGTATCCTGCCTCGATGCCCGATGACGCCTGAGATAGGCACAGGCTCCCCGTGACCCGAGAAGTTCGGATAAAGCGGTAGAAGGTGAGTGAGTGAGTGAGTGTGTGTGTGTGTGTGTGTGTGTGTGTGTGTGTTACGGATGTGTTCAGATCTTCATTTTCATGCACCATGGACCCCACTTAGGGTTAGTTATTTACCTCCTTATAATATCATGAACACCGTAAAGGAATATAGGAACTTCTAAACATCTGAGGGAACGTCTGAAGGAAGAGCTAAAAATTGCTCACCTTTATTATTTATATCATGACGCACCCCCTGTAAAAGTGAATAAGTCTATTCACAGCAAATTAAATCAACTCTTCAATTTGATGTCCTAATATACACCATGTGACCAAAAATATGTACATACAGTACTGTATGTGGGGCTTTGAAAAAAAACTGTTTCCGCAAAGACATAAGTGTCTTTTTTTTTATCCTCAGGAACTGAGAGAATCAAACCTGTTCCATGATGGCCAAGAGACTGATGAGGAAGAATGGTTTTAACCTGAAAGATGATGATTAGTCACCTGGGTGATTAACAGGTGGTTGGTATCAAAGAGCATCAATGCATAAATGATCATATAATGCTATAAATAACGAGTTTAAAACGTTGTGCATTACAGCCGACGCTTATTAGTTCAAATCACACGTCACATTTCTGCATTAAAAAAAACAAAAAGGCACAGTACGTTTAGTTCCCTTCCAGCAGTGATGGTGATGTCGGTTCAGAGTAAAGCTGCACTTCATCTCCATCACGTGGCCTTCATCATTTGCCTAAAAGAACACATGAACCCTGGAAACATAGCCGGGTCAGAGTCCAGCAGACACAATGCGTAATGTCGGATTAAATGCGTAATCATAATTACTGTACGCAAAGGGGTTGGGATATAAACCATGTTCTTTAATTTATTTTATTAACATTAAACAGGTGATGCTTTACCTGAACAAACCCAGTTAAGAAACGTTAATAAACAGTAAAGCACCAGTAGAGAAATGCTCTTTAAACGCGCGTCTCATCCACACGAGCATCCAAAGCCCTTGAACCAGTCACTCAGTCACCGCATGTACACGCCCCGTTACGCACATCACACGCTCTACTACGGCTCCAATTCAGCTCTAAACTTCTCACATGCTGCGCGCTCAAGGCTGTACTGTGACGCCGGAGGAATTCGCGTAACGGAGCTCATCTATACTTCTCGGTGATACCTGTGACTCTACTGTACTGTACCTCTATCGGGACGGGAAGCAATGACATGCATAAAACCGCCGCAGGTTTCACCGCACGACCTCTTTGTGAGTCTCTACTTTAATTTATTGGCACAAAAGTGAACGAGCGCGCGCTTCTTCGGTGTCTGTGGCGCAGGGACGCGTGGCATCACGGGGAATGGAAGTGATGTCTGTATGTGTGCTTTGGGCAATGGAAATCTACTCCTAACATTACGGAGAGATTGCGATCTCAGCCATTTCTGCCGACTGGCAACATGAAACACACACTTTGGTGGAACTTGGCCAGATTGATGGTGTTCTGGAGACTGGCACATGCACAGGTCAGTCAGCATCCATTACAACTCTTGCTTGCTTTCATATGGTCTATATTTATCTTTAATATATTATTCTCCAAGTCTTTACCAAAACGTTCTGTATTGTGTGTGTGTGTGTGTGTGTGTGTGTGTGTGTGTGTGTGTGTGTGTGTGTGTGTGTGTGTGTGTGTGTGTGTGTGTGTGTTTAAATGAAAAGTAATTATTTTAATTACAATTTATTATCATATTTTTTTAAATACCTAGACCGTGAATTACTTTTGATCCTAAATAAGATAAAAGGAGATATCACTTTAATCTATTTACAGCAAAATCGTATATAATTATTACGTTACAGGATTGTACTGTAAACAATTAGGGTGATTAGAGCACTGGTTCTGTACAGAAATGCAATGTATTGTGGGATATTAAAGGTTTGTGTGGAGGTGTGCGTGCGCTTTTTGAGTTTAATTATATCTGCTTTTAAAAACATCGGTGTAATAAAGCTCTGAAATTCTTTTAGTGGGAGTTAATGCAGTGGTTCAGTTGCTGGAATCACTGCACGCTGATCAAGCTAGTTGTGTGACTCAACGGTTAAGGCTCTGAGTCACAGTTCAGACGTTCATATGTTCAGATCTCAGCAGCACCATGATGGCTTGAAAAAGACCCGTAAATCTTCTTCTCAGTTGCATCCTGATGACTTAGTGGTTAGCATATTTTCTATGCCCTCTGTGGTTGGGGATTGTTTTCAGTCCCTGTTTGTGTGTTCTCACTGTGTTTCAGGGGTTTTCTCCTCTGTTTAAAGACAAACATTTTAGGTTGATTGTCTCTAAGTCGTCTACACTGTGCTTGTGTTTGATTGTGTGTAACGAGTTCTCCGTCCCATCCGAGGTTCCCCCCCGTCTTGCCCCCTGAACACTTTCGGATATACTCCAGATTCCCAGTAAGATAAAGACTTTTAATTAATATTTTGGTGTAAAACCTAATGTATGTTAAATTAATAACACATATATATGATACCAGCTTAATTAAATTAAAGCTAAGCTAAAACCTTATAATATAAAGGGGTAAATAACTGATAAAAAATAAAGGCTTTGGTTGGATTACAGCTTCGGACAAGAAACTCGATCCAAATATACATCCAGATTGGACTGTAACTTTGCTTTCTGAAATTATTCATTCATTCATTTTCTACCACTTATCTGAACTTCTCGGGTCACATCTCAGGCGTCATCGGGCATCGAGGCAGGATACACCCTGGACGGAGTACCAACCCATCACAGGGCACACACTCTCTCATTCATTCACACACTCACACACACTACGGACAATTTTCCAGAGATGCCAATCAACCTACCATGCATGTCTTTGGACCGGGGGAGGAAACCGGAGTACCCGGAGGAAACCCCCGAGGCACGGGGAGAACATGCAAACTCCACACACACAAGGTGAACCCCCAATCGAACCCCCAACCCTGGAGGTGTGAGGCGAACGTGCTAACCACTAAGCCACCATGACCCCCCCCCCCCCCCCCCCCAGGTATTAATTATTTTAGAGACTCACAGATTCCCAGCGCTTCTGCAAAGCAACAACATGACTGGAATTCACATTTTCTTCACTCCCACATTTACTGGGTCTTCTCCTTCACTCTTTTTGTGCTACGTACATAACTGCAGTATCACCAGATAACAAAATATACCACCAAGTGACCATGCGAAAGTAAGAGAGAAATAAACAACTAAATCTCCGGTATTGAATTAACACCAACGCTGTTAATTTAATTTCATCTATAAAGGTGACCAAACACTGGGTATGTATTATAATTTCATGAAACCTACTGGGTTAAAAAAAATCTTCCAAGTCTCATATCCACCTACATACTGTATGTTTGCATTTCTCTGTGTTATGAAGTATCTAGTAAAACAAACAGCAGCTTGCTTTGCTTTTTAAAGAATCACCTGAATTCTGTAAAGTAATGATGCTTATTGCAATTTTTTATTTTATATTTGGGACCAAAATATCTTAATTTTTATAAATTCTCTACAAATATTAGATATAAAAAAAAACACTCGATACTCTTCATTGGTCATTATTTTTATATAAATTGTCTGTTTTATTTGACGATTTAATGATTTAATTATTTATTATTTAACTGAGTAAGACATAATTATGGCTTATAACTGTGTCTTATACATCATCATATCAAATGCCTTTTTTTATCGTACAAAAACTGCTGGAACTTAAACGTTGCCAAAATCTAGTGAAAAGACTTCACAAAGGATCGGAAGTTATTATAACAGCTAAAACTGCAAGTGGTGTCAAGTGCAGTTGTCTCAATGAAAATGCCGGGATAAAAAATGGTAGACGAGGGTTTTATTAGAGAAAACAATATGGAGCATATATACTATATCAGTATCTCTCGGGTTTGTGCGACTTTCCATGGACGAGAGGTTAACCGGGAGCTGAGAGACGTCACCTAAAGCCACACCGATACCGCGCATGCGCAAAATATCATGATATCGGGCCGTGTTTAGGTGACGTCTGGAGCTGAGTGGCTGCGAGCGGCAGTGGTGTTGTAGCTTTGGTGGAGAGAGAAGGTGTGTATCGCTCTTCTCTCTGTTCACCGGTACTCTGTCATGTTTAACAGTGCTTGGTGTACGTGTATATTGTGTTTGCTCAAATTGGGGCACGGTGGCTTAGTGGTTAGCACGTTCGCCTCACACCTCCAGGGTCGGGGGGTCCCGCCTCCGCCTTGTGTGTGTGGAGTTTGCATGTTCTCCTCGTGCCTCGGGGGTTTCCTCTGGGTACTCCGGTTTCCTCCCCCGGTCCAAAGACATGCATGGAAGGTTGATTGGCGTCTCTGGAAAATTGTCCGTAGTGTGTGAGTGTGTGAGTGAATGAGAGAGTGTGTGTGCCCTGTGATGGGTTGGCACTCCGTCCAGGGTGTATCCTGCCTCGATGCCCGATGACGCCTGAGATAGGCACAGGCTCCCCGTGACCTGAGAAGTTCGGATAAGCGGTAGAAGATGAATGAATGAATGAGCACGAAACAGACGTCGTTAGAAAGTTAGAAACTCTGCCGGTGTTCTGGATTAAAGTCATGGCGGAATACCCTGAGATTGTCACCACAGCACTTACATCCCTATCACCATTTCCGACATGCTATCTGTGTGAAGCGGGGATTTCTGCAGTAACGGCAACCGAAACAAAACAATGGAATAAACTGGACATAAGCGACACACTTCGGGTGTCATTGTCTCCTGTTACCCCAGATGGAACCGTCTCGTTGTAAAGAAACAAGCTCAGGGTTCTCATTGATTTAGCGTTGTAGTGAGTTAAAAAGGCATGTTTAAATACAATTACATTAAAATTATTCATTTTAATTTATTTGTATAGCCGCCACCCCCCACCCCCCACCCCCCAGCGGGCCGTGGTAAAATGATCAAACATTGACCGGTCCGCGGTGAGAAAAGGTTGGGGACCACAGGTATAGGACATCTGCTCGCCCTCTGCTGTTCTGGTAGGGAACTGTCTAAGGCATCCGTGACAAGAGCATGTTCAAAAAGCATGCTGGATTGAGATGGTGAGGTATCCATTAGCTCTTGGCCATATAGTGTATCTTCAGCGGGGTTTAAGATAAGCACCGGAAATCAAGATCATTTTTCTCAGTCTTTCCTCAGATACATCGATATTTTTTCTGTCAGGCTTAACCAGGACAAACTATGGACTAATTTCAACACTCCAGTTAGAAAACAAAGCACAATTATCCGTCAGAGTCGAGGAGGAATATCTATCGAAGGTCAACAGAAGAACGTAAACATATTTAATGAACAGACCTTCGTGATCTTCGTGGTTTGTTGCTGTATTTTGAATAGCAGATGTGAAGATGTCACGGGTCCACGAGTAGATCTGTTTTTTTGCTGAATTTTGTACAAAATGTGATGAATTAATGGTAAAAATGTGGCTGAATGTGTATAGTAGATGACAGGGCCAATAGTGTCATGGCCATTGTATCCTATATCGGTGGGCTGTGCTTTAAATCCATTAGTGTGTTCCGCTAATAGCGATGACTGGATCCACCCTGGAAAAAAAACGTTGACCTGTGACATGCCTCCACAGATGTGGGTCATGTTCCTGACACGTTCCCTTGTTACCTAACAGGCTAGGTTAGGACTATCTGTCCTCATGCTGCCTCGATGATAAATGTCTTAGTATCATCACATTGTCTGGGCAGGCTAGCAAGAATCGCTATGCCAGGTGGACTGCCTTCAAGTCTGGCGGATTTATGCGTACTGATCTCACACCAAGGGGCTACATTCCACCTCCGTCCCTGTGACAATACACTGCCCATCAGACAATGAGGAACCCATGGCAACTGTCCCACCTGGGAGAGTGTGGCTAGTATTCACAGCGATGAGTTTTGTAGCCTGGGGATCATCCAAACTGGTTGTATGCTGATCTCTTTCAGAAACTAAAGAAGTGTGAAAGAAGAAACTCCCACCTCTTTTTGTCCTGTAGTGTTGTGTGCGATCCGGTCCGATATCGAACGGCTAGGGAATCGACTCCACCATGTTGCTTGTGCTTAGCCACAGGGCAGCTAGGCAGAACGTGAGAATCTAAGATCTAAGAGGGAGGACACGGCCCAGTGGGAAGAAAGATAAACATCTCCGATTGTACCGTTTATGCTCGGTACATTATGCCTAATCTCCTGCTTCTGCTTCTTGTGGATAAATCTATTACTTTCCATAGAACTCATGACAGGTTTGAAAATGAGACAAGCTTTTATTTACTGTGCTAGTAATGGACCACTTAGTGTCTGGGAAACTGATAAGTGAGATTGAAGAGCTGTTGTTGTGTTTACACAGTCTGGTCCTGATGGGGAGATCACTGCAGAAGAACAAGTGCAGATGCTCCTGGATGCCAAACTTCAGTGCCTCCACACTGTCTCTACACATGACCTAGCAGGTAGGAAGAAAACCTGGGATTAAATCTGGGATTACTACTTTTGTATACATACAATCGTAGATCTTAACCGGTTATGTGGTCACCGATACGGTTTGAACTTCGCCGACATCCAAATTCAGTAGCGTTTTCGTCATACACACTTCCTTCCTCATTCCATTCCCTGTGTGCATTTATTAGGACCTAAACGACATATTATTTAAGTTGACAGTAAAAAATAAACGTTAGATGAATAACAAAAATAATTGAAGAAGTAACTATCTGTATAAAGCTGGGGCACTTTGGGGTTCTGGAGCACTCAGGTGTGTGTTCAGGTGTGTGGCTAGATCTTTGCAAAAGAATATTGAACATCCTTTATTTTATTAAGAATAACATGAAACTTAACATCAGACAGTTAAAGGTGCGGTCTCCGTTGTTTGAGAAATGCTTCAGAAAACCGCGTCGGGCCGCCAAACAAAACAAAAACAAAACAAACGTGTAGCCGATGAGCAGAAAGGGGCGTGTCTTGTCGATATGGGCGGAGAGAGTGTTCAGTGCGCGTGTGTGACGTTAGCAGAAAGCGGTTTTATCATCGACATGGAGGATAAAAACAAAGAAAGAAAGAGAAGAAAGACTTACGATAAGGACAAGAAGTAGGACGTGTTAATATAGGATCAGCTTTCCAGCGCTGGAGAGAACTGAAGGAGCAGGAAGTCGGCCACATATTCACAGGTTGGAGTTTCCCGAGTCAATAACTCCTGAGCTAAACGCTGTTACTACACAAATAACACCTCTTTTCTATCGTAGTGATGTAGAGAGGCAGCTACAACCGCGTTTTGTGTAGTAACAGCGTTTAGCTCAGGAGTTATCGACTCGGGAAACTCCCACCTGTGAATATGAGGCCGACTTTACTTAAGACGCCGAGGCGCTTTTTTCCTTCTCGATAGGTGAGTAACGTTGGTTTTGCTTTGTTACACAGAACTAATATATGCCTTTGTCCTTTACATCATTATGCTTGTGTGGCATTTTTGCTTGTTTGTTTATCTACAATCGTATTGTTCTTCCCTTCAGCTATGATAAAGACACGTTTCTTTCTGTTAGTCGCCTGGGTTACGTATGTACGTGTGGGCGGAGCTATCGATACAGGGGTGGGACCCGTTTGGGTTAGGGGCGTGTTTGTTTTTGTGATTTCAAATGTCAACATTGGCTTTCAAACAACGGAGACCGCACCTTTAAATGACATAATCTTGAATTATAATCACAACACTAACATCATCGATGCCCAGACACACAATCCTCCAGCTGTACACAACACCGAGATACACAGTACAAAAAATACACAGTGCACAACAGTTTTTTTTTTAGTCATACAACAAATCAATTGATGAGGATCGAACACGAATGATTGTAAACAACAAGACAGACATGAGCAATCACTTAAACTTCTTTATTTTTTTGGGACTAGAATAAAATCTTAGCCGGTTTCCAAACCAACACAGAGGTCTTTCTCCTGATTAATGTAGTAAATGAGAAGCAGCTCGGTACAAACAGAGTCGTACATACATATAAACAACATCTTCTCACTGGGACATCCATGTAATCGTTTCCCAGTAAATGATTGTTCTAGTTATATTTAGTGTGTTATATTTTATTCTCCAGTAGTCATTACTTAACAATAAACAATGTAATTGTTTTTAATTTAATTCTGTTATGAGTTCTATAATCGTCTCTTCATGTTCACAGCATCGTCTTCGTCAGACACGATACAGTTTGTCCTTATTTTAAGATATATATCACATCCCACATTTAAATCATTATGACATAATCTGTGTTTAGTATCTAATGGATACATGAAGTTAACCTGAATGCAACACACTCAGACACCCCCCCCCCCACACACACACACATACCCCCCAGAAACACACACACACACACACACACACACACACACACACACACACACACACACACACACACACACACACACACACACACAGAAAAACATACACACACAAACAAACACCACACACACATACTCCCACACACAAACACACACATACACCCACACACGCGCACACACACACACACACACACACACACAGAAACACATACACACACACACCCCCCCACACACATACACAAACACACACACACACACACACACACACACACACACAAACAAACAAACACCACACACACACACACACACACACACACACACACACACACACAGAAACACATACACACACACACACAAACAAACACCACACACACATACTCCCACACACATACACCCACACACACATATCCCACACACAAACACACACATACACCCCCCCCACACACACACACACACACACACAACACACACACACACCACAAACACACACACACACACTCCACACACACACACACACACACACACATATCCCACACACAAACACACACATACACCCACACACACACACACACACACACACACACACACACACACACCACAAACACACACACACACACTCCACACACACATACTCCCACACACATACACACACACACACACACACACACACACACACACACACACACACACACACACACACACATGCTCAGTTACACTATGTCTTGACCTTTTGGCATTTTGGATCTGTTTGCTTTAGCTTTATGTAAAAAATCTGCCTTTTACAGCCTCTCAGTCTCTTCTCACCTGACACATATCCATCATTTAACACCTTCTCAATATGCTTTTGGTTGTCACATGTATCACATGACATACTGTATGTGTCTCTAAACACATTTCTCTACCTCATAATCACTTAGTGTAACAAAGAAATATAATTAAGTCCAGAAATATGTAGATGGTAAAGATCTTTGGTTCTTAGTAATCTTCGAATAGGACTAGATAAAATATATGTACATATAAAATATATATCTGTATAGCGCTTTTAGCAATTCCCATTCCGTCATGACATTTCTATTTAAGTGGAACTTCAGTGAATAGGAAGTGGGATACAGAATGGAGTAAACAAACAGTGAGAGCTGCTCAGAGCTGTCAGATTGTGTGACAGATTACAGTGTGAAGCACCAATGAGTGTGAGGAGGTTGGCTTTGTTCAGTAGATCTGAGCTGCTGCATTGTCCGGTTCCAAATCGTGAGTGTAGAGTCTACAGTAGTTTCTGAGACCTCCTGCACTTTAGCGTCTGTATTTCTACAAAGACAATTTTCTCTCAAGACGGAATCCACGCTTAGACGTCAGTCCTCGAGAAGAGAACAGCACGATTATGGCAGGAATTTACTTCACAGTATTTCAATGAATTTACGATAATTTCCCGCGATGGCTCTCGAGGCTGCGTATCGAGAGCCCGCTGCGTGCCACTACACCGTAATCCCCTGCAGGTAAACACACAAAAACAGACACATCCATGCAGGTGTTGGCACTTACAGGAATCTGAAGTGTGTAATAAAATTCACTGTAACTTGTAACCTGTAGCTGTTTGGTTTGAGAAGAAAACATGTGAAAGATGGGAAAGAAGGGATGTCGTAGCCTAGCGGTTAAGGTGTTGGGCTACCGATCAGAAGGTCGTGAGTTCGATTCTTACGTCCACCGAGCTGCCACCGCTGGGCCCCTGAGAAAGGTCCTTAACCCTCAATTGCTCAGTTGTATAAAAATCAGATTAGAGGTCGCTCTGGATGAGGATAATTTAGCATCTGCTAAATGCTGTTAATGTAATGAAAGAAGCTTGCTGTTAAAATTTCTCAGATAGAATAAATATAGGGGGGGCACGGTGGCTTAGCGTTTTGCCTCACACCTCCAGGGTCGGGGGTTCGATTCCCGCCTCCGCCTTGTGTGTGTGGAGTTTGCATGTTCTCCCCGTGCCTCGGGGGTTTCCTCCCCCGGTCCAAAGACATGCATGGTAGGTTGATTGGCATCTCTGGAAAATTGTCCGTAGTGTGTGTGTGTGGGAGTGAATGAGAGTGTGTGTGGGAGTGAATGAGAGGGTGTGTGCTCTGTGCAGGAGAAGCTATGATACAGTGCCCCTGGAGCAGGGAGGGTCAAGGGCCTTGCTCAAGGGCCCAGCAGTGGCAGCTTGGTTGTGCTGGGGCCTTGAACCCCGATCCTCCGATCAACAACCCAGAGCATTAACCAGTTGAGCCACCACAGAACATCCCCCCCCCCCCCCAAGCACAGCGTCGGTGCTCGGAGAGGATGGTCGCTTTGATAGATGATAATAATACGAGCTAAATTAGTGATGTACTTTCTCATATTAATACAAACTTCTCTCTAATTCATTTGGGAAAGAAAATAAAAACAAAGCCCCAAAAGCGTTCAAAATATTATTGTATTAGTGACATGTGAGAAGCTAATCATATTCCCACTTGTAGCTACAGTATGTACTTTATTTTTAATGTGGACTTCTTTCCCTCTTTTTTTTAGCCTTTCATTTCTACAGCTCATCTTTTGATCATTTAGTCTCCTGTTATGCAAAATGTCCTTCTGTAAACAGCAGATATCTGAGGCACGTCTCTGCGGTGATGATCTCGGCCGTGTGCCGTTATGTTTAATCAGAGCTCGAGCTCAGAGATGATTCCGATATCGATTTTAATATCGATTACCTTTTAATTTAACCTGAGACGTATAACTGATGTATATTTAGGGAATTAAACTAATAATAAAAGTGTAGGACTTTCACTTACTCACTCGGTCCATGTACGATCCTGTAAAACTGGGTACAAATTGGGAATAATGAGCAGGAATCAGACGGGTGATTAGAATCCGACAGTCTACAAGTTGTAAACGACGTAC
>NC_062523.1:31085054-31107554 GCF_022655615.1 Tachysurus fulvidraco
TTATTATTATCTTTATGTTATTATTATTATTATTATTATTATTATTATTATTATTATTATTATTATTATTATTATACAACATTCTTGTTTGGAGTGAATTAAATAATTATTACATTTGTTTGATTATATTACAACTATTACCCCAGACATGGCCATAATAATTTAATCATTTAACTGTTTGATAAGAAAATATCTCAAGACAACATTCATTCATATGATTTTTTTTTTCTTGTTAAAAAGTGGATGTGTGCCCTGCAGAATGGGACGGATTGATCTGTTGGCCACGAGGTTCCCCTGGATTTCTGACCAAAGCACCGTGTCCCAAATACATCTATGATTTCAACCATGCAGGTATGATCGTAAAATTAACATCATTTCCGCAGGCATCAGCAGCATTAACCAGCGTGACCTACAGAAATGCTTTAAACATCTGTATTTAATTTAAATAATCTGTTATAAAGGAGTTGTTACTTGAACAATTTTTTTACTTGTGCCTAAGATAAGCGATAGGTCTTAATGCATCTAGAATTAGGTTTAAC
This sequence comes from Tachysurus fulvidraco, assembly GCF_022655615.1. Taxonomy (NCBI): domain Eukaryota; kingdom Metazoa; phylum Chordata; class Actinopteri; order Siluriformes; family Bagridae; genus Tachysurus; species Tachysurus fulvidraco. Next base: position 31,085,594 of record NC_062523.1, read on the forward strand.
GTGTGTTTTAGAGCTGTGGACTAACGGAGGGTTAAGGATGTGATAGCTCAGTGGTTGAGCTGTTGGTCTAATCAGAAAGTCACCCAGTCCCAATAAGCTACTGCTGCCGGGCCCTTGAGGGAGGCCCTAAACCCTCAGTCACAGGGCTGGCAAGTGTCACGCATTGAGAGCGACCGTCACGCATTTGGGTCTTTTCTCACGCTCTCTCGCCACACATCGAATTTCTCACACAGAAAAACCTTTTGACTATTTATCATATATTTAATAAGCCACGGCGCCCAGAACGTAATACTCCGCACCGCCGTCTCTATGGAAACGTGCAGGAAACAAGCGCGTCTCACCTGGAGCTCTTAGTCGAGCCTGACACTTATCAGCCAATCAAAAAAAGAGGCTACACAACAGCCAATCAGAAACTAGCACTACTGTATCTGGGTAAGATTTAACACAACAACCAATGAAAAAATAATGTCTCTCTTGCCTGTCTTTAAAACCTGAGAGCCCTGCAGCTGTATAAAAACAATGTAGATAAATGTAAGTTGACTCTGGATAAGAGCATCTACAGCCAAGTGCTGCAAATGATTAAGAAATCAGATTCTTATGGATGACATGACATACTGTAACATGCAGCTTATATTCACTTTTACAGGCTTTGCCTACAGGAGGTGTGAATCTAACAGTTCCTGGGTGCTCGGAGAGGGTCTGAATAAGACGTGGGCCAATTACACAGAGTGTATAAAATCTCCTGGGCCAAACAGTGAGCGAGTAAGTGACTGCTCAAAAAATCTTCTACTTCTATTGTCCTGATGTGTGAATGTTCTCTACACAAACCGCTTTGTACTTACAGCAAGTATTTTTCGAGAGGCTTCACATCATGTACACTGTGGGGTACGCCGTGTCCTTTGGGTCGCTTCTCGTGGCCATCCTTATCATCGGATATTTTAGGTAAGGTCCTGTTTCGGGTTTTATATTCACAACTGTATAATTCATTCCTACTGAAGGCACAACACTTAAAATATATCGAATTAAGGCAAGACGGCACGGTCTCTTAGAGGTTAGCACGTTCACCTCACACCTACAGGGTTGGGGGTTCGATTCCCGCCTCCGCCTTGTGTGTGTGGAGTTTGCATGTTCTCCCCGTGCCTCAGGGGTTTCCTCCGGGTACTCCGGTTTCCTCCCCCTGGTCCAAAGACATGCATGGTAGGTTGATTGGCATCTCTGGAAAATTGTCCGTAGTGTGTGTGTGTGAGTGAATGAGAGTGTGTGTGTGCCCTGTAATGGGTTGGCACTCCGTCCAGGGTGTATCCTGCCTCGATGCCCGATGACACCTGAGATAGGCACAGGCTCCCCGTGACCTAAGATATTTTTTAATGCTATAAAAAAAAATCTAAATGCTATATTTGTTATATAATAATTTGGATAATCTAATCTGGATACTGACATAAAAATGACCTATTCATCTCGAGTGCTGGTGAATGAATCGGTCAGTCATTTGGCAGCAGCACTTTGTGAAACGTTCATGCAGATCCAAACATCAGAAAGAAGCGAGAAAGCGTGATCTCTATGACTTTAACCTTGGCATGGTTGGTGCTACCAGATGGGCTTGAATATTTCAGGAACTGCTGATCTCCTGGGATTTGAACACGGAACAAACAGTAGATAAATGTACACAGAATAAAATACATGGAGTGAGTGAGTGACAGTTCTGTGGGTGGATAGGTTTAGGTGATGAGAAGATCAGACGAACTTGGCCAGATTGGTTTGAGCTTCCAGGAAGGATATAATGACCCGAATAATCACTTGTTACAACCAGCGTGAAGAGAAAAGCATCACGATGTGTTCTCAGATTCTTGTCCTTGCCTAACAGGAGTAGAGCCTGATGTTTAAGGCTTGTTGTTAAGTACAGTGATACCTCGAGATACGAGTTTAATTCGTTCCGTGACTTCGCTCGTATCTCGATTTGCTCGTATCTCAAAGCAATTTTCCACATTTAAATGAATTGAAATCCCATTAATCCGTTCCAGCTCGCAAAATTCCACTCCAGTTGTTTTATGTGTTTTGAATATGAACAATGTTCAGTACTGTATTTATTAATGAGAAATATTGTATAAAAACATACAGTAATAAAAGAGAATGTTAAGAAAATAAACTGGTTTTATTATCAAGTGGATTATTTACCTCGGAGATCAGACGACTCGAGGTAAGGGAAGATGCGCATGGACGTTGAGTGAGGAGTAAACAGGCGGAGGAGTAAACAGGCGGAGGAGTAAACAGGTGGAGGAGTAAATAGGCGGAGGAGTAAATAGGCGGAGGAGTAACTAGGCGGAGGAGTTAGGAGGAATTACACTTTCACTTTCGTTCACTTACTCACTATTGTACACACTTAAATGGAACGGTCATTTTAATAAAAACCCGTTCAAGCAGGTTTGTTTCTTCCTCCCTTTTATTTACTCCCAGATGTTCGTATCTCACACGTGGTTGTTGGGGATCTCTGGCGATCTCTGCCTCGCCGGCTCGGATGCTCGCATCTCAAAAATTTGTTCGTATCTCAAGGCAAAAATTTGGCCGAATCACAGCTCGTATCTCAAAAAATTTGTATGTCAGTGCACTCGTATCGCGACGTATCACTGTTTCTAACGACCACGCCACCTTAATGCCACCAGATCACACTTTCTTGTGTTTAAGGTGAACGTTAACTGAAGCTCTTATCTACATGGTTTTATGTATTGTGCTGCTGTGTTCCTATTAAAGTGAGCGCTGAAGTATATCTGACGTTCTCTAAGCATTACTCTTGTTTTCTCAGAGATAAAGTCCCTCACATTGTTCTAATCAGCTTCAGTGAACAAAACACTGAGATCTCTGTGAAGCTTTGTGGCATCTTCACTGCCAAATACCTCATGCAAATAAAAAGGACGCGAAGTGAAAATGAGATTAAAAGCCAAACAGGTGCAGAAACAGTGGTATATAAAGAGAAGGAGGGAGGGAGAGGGGAAGGAGAGAGAGAGAGAGAGAGAGAGAGAGAGAGAGAGAGAGAGAGAGGAAGAAGGGAGAGAGAGAGAGGCAGAAAGAGAGGGGGGCGGAGGGAGAGAGAGCGGAAGAAGGGAGGGGGATAGAGTAAGGAGAGAGAGAGAGGGAGAGAGAGACAGACAGACAGACAGAGAGTGAGAGAGAGAGAGACTGACAGAGAGAGAGAGAGAGAGAGAGAGAGAGAGAGAGAGAGAAGAAGAGAAGAGAGAGGAGATAGAGAGAGATAGCAGAGAGCGAGAGAGCTATAGAGCGAGAGATCGATCTCTCTATCTCTCTCTCTATCTATCTATCTTTCTCTTCTCTCTTTCTTTCTTTTTTTCTCTCTCTCTCCCCTCTCTTTTCTCTCTCTCTTTTTCTCTCTTTCTCTCTCTTTCTTTCTTCTTTCTCTTCTCTGCCCTCTTTCTCGTCTCTTTGTTCTTCTCTCTTTTTCTCTTACTCTCTCTCTCTCTTTTTCTCTGTCTCTCTCTCTCTCTCTCTTTCTGTCTCTCTTTCTCTTTTTCTCTGTCTCTCTCTCTCTTTTTCTCTGTCTCTCTCTCTCTCTCTTTTTCTGTCTCTCTCTCTCTTTTTCTCTGTCTCTCTCTCTCTCTCTCTCTCTGTAGCTCTCTCTTACTCTCTCTTTTTTACTTTCTCTCTCTCTCTCTCTCTCTTACTCTCTTACTCTCTCTCTCTCTGTAGCTCTCTCTCTCTCTCTCTACTATATATTATCTCTAGCCCACTGACAGAAGCTGATAATACTCAGGTTTAGGAGATTATATTGTTAAACTCTCCCTCATACTGTAAAGCTTCTATTGACTGTTGGTTATTATAATATCTGTGGAGAGCCATAAACTGTATAAAGCCTCAGAACAAAGAGACAAAATGACAAAAAAAAACGACCCATAATTATATTCCGGAACAGTTTCTGCATAAATCCGATGCATCCAAGTGGCCCAGGCATGTGACATGCTGCCATTTAGACAAGCGAGTGATGTTAAACACCATTAAGCTGATGTGCTAAGAGCATTACTTACAGTAAGTACACGGAAGTCAGGTCGAGTGGTTCAGCGAGCATCGATTCACTAATCATCAGTTTCAAAAGGATTTCAGCCGTATATATGTACATTCTCACTGAGAGAGGCTCTAAAGCCTGAGGTTCAGCTGAACATCAACAGCTCTGTACTGTCGGTGAGTGTGAAATGACTCACACAACAATCCTTTAGGGCACGAAGCACTCAGGGGATCTCGTGTGGTCATATCTATCTGTAGATGGTTATTCCAAGCCCTTTTATAAGCAGGACGAATGTGGAACAAGGACTGGTTCAGTTTTAAACATGCCCACTCTAGAAGCTCTGTCTGTTAATTAGAAGGTTCTGTAGAATATCTCCATCCGTAATCTTGGAATATTTGTGCAGATTATTAGGATAAAAAAAATCTACAGTCAAATAAAACGAAGTGGCTCGGGATAAATCATTTAGGATAGAATCGAACAGGGGCCCAGAAGCCTTTATTATCGCCACATATACATTACAGCGGAATTCTTTTCTTCACATACCCCAACTGGCACGGTGTCTTAGTGGTTAGGACGTTCGCCTCACACCTCCAGGGTTGGGGGTTCGATTCCCGCCTCCACCGTGTGTGTGGAGTTTGCATGTTCTCCCCGTGCCTCGTGGGTTTCTTCCGGGTACTCCGGTTTCCTCCCCTGGTCCAAAGACATGCATGGTAGGTTGATTGGCATCTCTGGAAAATTGTCCGTAGTGAGTGTGTGTGAGTGAATGAGAGTGTGTGTGTGTGCCCTGTGATGGGTTGGCACTCCGTCCAGGGTGTATCCTGCCTCGATGCCCGATGACGCCTGAGATAAGCACAGGCTCCCCGTGACCCGAGAAGTTCGGATAAGTGGAAGGGAATGAATGAACGTACAGTAGCGTGCAGGGGAAGCTATAATGCAGTGCCCCTGGAGCAGGGAGGGTTGAGGGCCATGCTCAAGGGCCCAGCAGTTGATCAGATCCTCTGATCAACAACCCTGAGCATTACCCAGTTGAGCCTCCACTGCCCCCAGATTTCTCTGGATAAGATGGAGAAAGTCTTCATTTATTATGATATATTATAATCCCTGAAAGTGGCTTCACTATGATTACTGGTTGGTTCCACAGCTGAAGATGGCCAAAGAGCTATTTTAGTGCTAATAGTAAAATCATTTTAGACCTCATCAATTACCAGACAGCGGAAAGACAAAGTGTGTAATAGGGAGGGTTTTTTTTTTTTTTTTTTTTTTGCAGAGCTTCACTTGACAAAGAGTGCACAAGGGAGCACTCGTCTCTTTGTGTGGTTTCCTTGGTGACTAGCATACTTCATTGAAAATAATAGTCTCTTTATCTGACAGGAGGAACATGTCCATGTCTTACAGACGTACATGAGAAACCAAATACATCAAAGGTATCGGTTTATTCATTAGAAGAAGCAGCTAGGACAAAAAATATAATGATATCTGAGACAGAATTTAAATAGCATTCCTCTTATTTTACCCGAAGCCTGTTACATCTTTATTATTTCCAAGATGTACACGAGAAATATCTTTTTCAGGAATGATCTAATACAGATCGAAAGAGGACCACGAACGGTGCTGGATTTCAGAAGGACGACGTATCTGACACTTATTGTGATGCTTAGTATAAGAGGTGTAATAAGTTTATGAGACGTATGTAAATTTCTGTGGCACGCTTGATTAAAATTGATGAGCTCTGGTCCATTTGCAATTACCTCCAGGATTACTGACATCCTTGGTTTTTAAAAAGGTTGCTAAGTAGTTTACTTTAATCTGACAATCAAGATATGACAGAAATCAAAACGTTATCTGATGCAAATTTATTCAAAGAAAATAATAATAATAAAAAAAAAGATAGATTTAAGTACAGACGAAAATTTTTTTTCCAGTAAATCAGGTCTTTTATCCTGACATGTTTCAGGGGAAACTGATTATTATTAGAAATGATGAGTCAAAGAGGAGGGGGGGACACGGGGGCTTAGTGGTTAGCACGTTCGCCTCACACCTCCAGGGTCGGGGGTTCGATTCCCGCTTCCGCCTTGCGTGTGTGGAGTTTGCATGTTCTCCCCGTGCCTCGGGGGTTTCCTCCGGGTACTCCGGTTTCCTCCCCCGGTCCAAAGACATGCATGGTAGGTTGATTGGCATCTCTGGAAAATTGTCCGTAGTGTGTGTGTGTGTGTGTGTGTGTGTGTGTGTGTGTGTGTGTGTGTGTGTGTGTGTGTGTGTGTGTGTGTGTGTGTGTGTGTGTGTGTGTGTGTGTGTGTGTGTGTGTGTGAATAAGAGTGTGTGTGCGCCCTGTGATGGGTTGGCACTCCGTCCAGGGTGTATCATGCCTCGATGCCCAATGACGCCTGAGCACAGGCTCCCCGTGACCCGAGAAGTTCGGATAAGCGGTAGGAGATGAAATGAGTCAGAGAAGAAAAAAAGAAAGAAAGAACAGGATCACTGCGTGATATAATGTAGAATAAAACCTACAAAAATGATATCTGTTATACTTCATATTTATAACTTTATGCTTTTATTATTTTTCTTTAGAAACATGACTACTTCGCTGCTCTAACCCAACTGTGCACATTTCTAGGAGGTTGCATTGCACAAGGAACTACATCCACATGCACCTGTTCGTGTCCTTCATACTACGTGCTATAAGCATCTTCATAAAAGACCGGGTGGTGCACACCAGCGCTGGACTCCAGGAGTTCGATGCCGTGCTCATGAATAATCTCACAAACACGGTGGATGTGGCACCAGTGAACACCTCTCAGTATGTGAGTAATGTTGTGCCTGTGGCGATGCTACATCCTCAGATCCATCACTTCACGAAGCATCAGCTTCCATCCCAACAGTTGCATTTCATGCTTTCGCTGCTTTATCAAAGCCGTTTATGAAGGGTTAGATTTCTCCTGGAAGATCGTAGGCTTGGGTTTCGTCACTGATAGTACAGTAAAATTCATCCCGGTTTGTTGCGGTGTGATTTTCAAGGCTTATCAGAGTTACTTTACACATTTTAGCTGCTTTTCACGCGGGATTAGCGTCTGCGCGGCATTAGACGACGCATCGCGCTGCATTTCAATTAACATATGAACAGATACGTAGTCTAGATTAGATAAAATACAAATTACATTTCTAGCTTATCGGCAGGATACATCTGTGTATCGTATTAATGAAAGGCCGAGCTTATTCCAGACAGAAGGATAAAGATAAGTGCAGTTTTGCTTCTGAAATAGTGACTTGATTAAAAGAATGCTAAAGGAATATTTTACAGACTAAACAGAATTAATTGGTTATCGTTATACTTGCGTACACTTATACGACTTATATTCGTGGTCATACGACATACAAGTTCCGTACGACTTTATTGAGCTAATCATCTGTTGATCCGAATCAAGACAATTGTATTCCGTTATTAAACCATATCGATCTCAAAATTCCATCCCACGCTTTCAGAGGTCTTCATCATCAGGTTACAATCGCACCCGATACCCATTAGTGTTTTTTTTATTATTCATTACTGATTATGTCGCTTCGTAGAAGCCGATATTCTGTTTTAATATTTAACTTAGACAAAAATTTACAAAGAGTAACTCCTCCTAGTGCTTTCGAGCCACATGCACCAAATTCGGATATGTTGTACATCCCGATCTGAAGTTTGTTGCTATGACACTATTCTAAGCGATCTGAGTACCGGTACTTTCGGTACCGGGTCTCAAAATGGCCTTTTTTCCCTTATGCCTCTTTTCCACCGGAAAGAACCGGGTGCTGGTTCAGACTTGGTTCCACTGGCGAACCTTCTAAGAACCGGTTTGCCTTTCCACCAGCTAGAGAGCAACACAGCGCCGAGTGTGACGTCAATGTATACGTGTCACGTGTCCCAGCGACGTTAGCGCAGCAGCGACAAACACAAACACAACAATGGCGGATGTTGCTTTACTGTTAATGCTCATGGCTTTGCGAACCTATGTGCTAACAGTAGCCCCGCCCACAGCTCCTGACGCAAGCGGTTCTTAAGTCTAGACCAGCGACGTTTTGGTGCTACTTAAGAACCACTTTTCCTGGTTCGGAGCCGGTGCTTTGGCGGTCGAAACAAAAAGAACTGGTTCTAAATTAGGCTCTGAACCTGCACTCGAACTGCCTCGGTGGGAAAGGGGCAATAGACTCCCATTATAAACTTTGGAGGTTTATAACTCAGCAAGCTTATGAACTCTCTACACCAAACTCGACCAGCTCCTTTAGGGTGAGACTCTGTACAAAGGTTTAAATCGGCATACCGACCGGCCTTCCGGTTGTCCCACAGCCCCGCCCAGAATATATGCAAAATCAAAAAACTTTTTACAACATGGACATGTGACATATCAAAACACTCAGCCCAATGTGTGGAACTACGTCAGGAGTATTTGGATGATGTCACATGCTCGTCTCCGCTTACCTCCAAATGTTTTGGCACCCTAGCTTTCTGTCCATTTGCCTCCAAAAGCAACACTAACCCTTATGTCCACTCGCCCCCAAAAAGCACCATCCGTTGAGAACACTTGCATCGTCAAAGCCAACATCAAAGTTTGTCACGACGAACTTTACAAATCTACTTATTTCTGATATTCTAGATTTCTTAGCAAAGTCTTTGCCTGTCCTTGCTTATCGCCTGTTATTTCTCCCTTTGGCTTTGACCCCTTACATTGTAGATGATCCAGAGTGTGTATAAATAATTGGTTAAACGACGCTCCATCTCAGGCTTTGCAGTCATTTCTAACAGTAGACATATCTGATGCTTTAGTTTTTATTAGCATGGACCTCCTGAATGCTAAACAGGGGCACTAGTGAATATTATCACCCTCAGCAAGGGTTCGGGTTAAAAGGGTTCAGATCGAGGCATGGGATAAGTGTTGAATTGGTAAGACAGAGGTCTGACGTAGACATCGATTGCACTTGAACGAGCTAAATTCTTTTGCTTTTTTCTAATATTTCGGGGTCCATCGGAGTAACCTGGCAGAACCGGAGAGCAGAAATGACCTGCATGCCAAATCCAAAAGCCACACAAGGCTAAAAGTGTGTTTGATTACAGTGAACTATGAATGCGTGCTGTGTGTCTGCAGTCGCCGAGCTAGCCAGAGTGTCAGGGCACCATTTCACAAGAGATTCACCCCGTACAAAGTCTTTATTGGCAATGTGCTTATTTTAAATAACCACCTACAAATCCGCCTGGTGCTGCTATGCAGTCTGCCATTTTAGTGGGATTTCATTATATAGTGAAGCCCACGCTGAGACTTTAATCATGTCCACAACAGCCAACAGGAGAATTGTGCAATTTGTTTTGCCAAAGCCACAGCTTGAGTCTCTCTTTATAAGCCACACAGGAACGAAGCCAGGGTCCGAGGGTGGAAGGCTTTGGGGCCCAGCTGTTTTGTGCAATTGCTGGGTTTAATCTTGGCACAAAATTCTGTTCATGTTTATAGTTATGCAGTTCAAAGGCACATCTGTGGGACTGAATCAGAAGTCTGGTTTCCGCCTGAAGTCGATTTGGACTGCTTATGTCGAAGGGGATCGTATTGTGAACTCATTATGTGAACCGGAGTCAACAGAAGCCTCCTGGTCGATTTTCAGTCTATTAGGATGTGAAAAAGCACAAAGCATAAAGTTGTTAGTGCGTAAAATATTTCCGTTTACGGCATTTGACAGACAGACAGACAGACAGACAGACAGACAGACAGACAGACAGACAGACAGACAGACAGACAGACTGACTGACTCCTTTATCCAGAGTGATGTAGAAAAGTGAAGTTTCTATCAGTGAAAACATCCTCACTGCTTCACTCGGTCAGACTCATCATACCATCAGACTAAAACTTTATTTATTTTAAACCCATAAAAACAAGCAGAGAAAATAAGAGCTTGTTAAAGTGTTTCAAAAAAGAGCCTTAGTGTAATACTTACCTTTAACCCTGAGAGATGAAGGGACCAGTCGAGGAGGGCTGGTAGATCTGAGGGGGTGAGGACTGATACGTCCAGATACCAGAAACCAGTGGAGGAGCACAGCAGTGGTGTGGTGTGGTGTGGTGTGGTGTGGTGTGTTTGAATTGGGATCAGATGGTAGAATTGAGAGAGGGGGGGAGGGGGGGGAGAGAGAGGGGGGAGACAGAGAGAGAGAGGGGAGAGAGACAGAGAGAGGGGGGGGGAAACAAAGATAGGGGCAAAGGGAGACAGAGAGACAGAGACAGAGAGAGAGAAAGAAGGAAGAGAGGGTGGGGGGAGATCGAGAGAGAGAGAGAGAGAGAGAGAGAGAGAGAGAGAGAGAGAGAGAGAGAGAGAGAGAGAGAGAGTGTGAGAGAGAGAGACAGAGAGACAGACAGTCAGACAGAGAGAGACACAGAGAGACAGAGAGAGACACAGAGAGACAGAGAGAGAGAGAGAGAGAGAGAGAGAGAGAGAGAGAGAGAGAGAGAGAGAGAGAGAGAGAGAGAGAGAGTTGCAGTAATCCAGTCCCAAAATAGCAAGAGACTGAACAAGTCTCCTATGTGGATAAAAATGGCCGAATCTTTCTAATGTTGTAGAAATGTAATGTTCTAATGTAGAAAGATTGTAGAAAGACCTAAAAATGATTTGTATGTAAATCTGTGACCAACTGCCACTACACACACACACACACACACACACACACACACACACACACACACACACACACACACACACACACACACACACTTGTAGTTATATTTATATATAGTTATATATATATAGTTGCTTGATTACATGATTACAAAGTGCACATTATGCCAGTTATGCCAAATGACCAGTACACAGTGCACTGATTATGGTTGGTGGGCAGTATGAAATTGGCCTGTTTTCAGGAACAGAAGGTTATGAGGTCCTTGTTCACATACAGAGCCTTGGCTGTGCTTCTAAATGAGCTTATTAACCCCAGAGCTGGTCCTGGAGTACTATAATATGGGAAAGATGCTAAGCTAACAAAAATGTGCTCCTCTCCTGGCATCCTGTAAAGATTTACATCGGTTCGTTACTGTGCACTGCGTAGTGCTTGTGGGTGGAATTGATTATGAGTAGAATATACAGTATGTCATTACAAACACAGTCACTATCATGCAGTTTCTCCTCTCAAAGCTTCTCTAATCGCACATGGTTTTGTGAACGAATTGTCCATTAATGTGGTCAAACTTTGGCAGTGGTTTATTTATGTACTAAATATATCTTTTCGATATCCTAGAGGTTAAATGAATCAGTTTATTAACTATTACAAACACTAAATATTAATATTAAACAGAAAGCAATAAATAATTAAAAATCATCCTTACATCGAGAGAGAGAGAGAGAAGGGAGTGAGAGTGCGAGAGAGAGAAGGGAGTGAGAGTGCGAGAGAGAGAAGGGAGTGAGAGTGCGAGAGAGAGAAGGGAGAGAGAGAGAGAGAGAGAACACAGAGAGCAAGAGCATCAAAAGTGCTTTTTGGCTTCTTGTAAACATATTTGCAGAAGATTTAGCGGTTTAGCAACCGATATGGGGGACACGGTGGCTTAGTGCTTAGCACGTTCGCCTCACACCTCCAGGGTTGGGGGTTCGATTCCCGCCTCCGCCTTGTGTGTGTGTGTGTGGAGTTTGCATGTTCTCCCCGTGCCTCGGGGGTTTCCTCCTGGTACTCCGGTTTCCTCCCCCGGTCCAAAGACATGCATGGTAGGTTGATTGGCATCTCTGGAAAATTGTCCGTAGTGTGTTTGTGTGTGTGTGTGTGTGTGTGTGTGTGTGTGCCCTGTGATGGGTTGGCACTCCGTCCAGGGTGTATCCTTCCTCGATGCCCGATGACGCCTGAGATAGGCACAGGCTGCCCGTGACCCGAGAAGTTCAGATAAGCGGTAGAAGATGAGTGAATGAATGAACTAATATCTATACACATTATACAATTACTCATTGTATAGAAGTGAATGGATTTTATGTGGCAGTGTGCTGGAATATTTGACACCAAAATGAAATGTAAATGTAAAGTATCACAAAGTGTGTAATATGTTAACACATTCCACCTCTGTAAGCTAATAAAGACTCGATAAAGTCATGTGTTTGACCTAAAAGCCCTATTCGGACGGGATTAGTTTTACGTGGGGACGTGGGGTAATGCAATTTTACCTCAGGACGTCTGTAATATTAATTGGCCAATTCGCACGGGACAAGACGTCTCAGTAAAACTAGCAGAAGTGGGAGGGGTAACTCGCTTTACGCACCACAGTAACCTCCTTGTCGTCATGTGCGTATGACGTCGCTTCCTGTTATCACGTGCGCAAACAGACAACATGGCGTCTCTAGGCTTGAAAAACGCGCCAAAAACTATCTTTAAACAGGAAATGACGGAATTTTACCGTACATATTTACAGCGGGTCGATTCGGATGGGATCAGTATTACCTGAGGTCATTTTTCCGGACCTTTTTACAGAAGGTAAAAGTCGCCGTAATCTTTACTGACATTGTCCGTAATGATTACCGAGATGGCGCATTCGGACGGGACTAAAATCACAGAGAAGCTCTGGTAATAATTACTTTACCCCCCACATCCCCACGTAGAACTAATCCCGTATGAACAGGGCTTAAGTCATGTGTTTGACCTTAGTGAGCCAGTAGTTGACTCAAGCGAATCTAATCTCCATAGCAAATACAACAGCCAGAGATAAATAGTTAGCATATTTTACACTTGGCAGAAATTGTATTAAGAGGTCTGGACCTGAAACTATTAAATATGTGATTTATTTGCATGCTAATGTTGACGAGACTGCAGTAACGGTCGTTCGTTAATAATAAACATCTACAGCAGCTGACTGATCTAAGCTCTGCTAAGCTAAAATCTTCAGGATGTTCTGGAGAAGTTAATAGGATGTCACTTTCTAATCAGTCCCTCTTGCCATCCTCTTACAGTTTGTCCTCTTTGTCCATACCGTAGCTGTTGGTTTAATGGCTAACGCTACATGATACTGTATGAACATTACAGTGGGAAGAAACTACAGATGGCTCACAGCTTAGCTTTAGTCACCCCGTTCCTTCCTACTGATGTACATATATTATTGCTGTCACTACTGTACAGCTCAGTCACCTGCATTAGGAATATATTAGTCAACCGGCGAAGAGAAAGTGCCTTAATGAGAATTATATATTTACATTACATTTACATTTACAGCATTTGGCAGACGCCCTTATCCAGAGCGACGTACATAAGAGCTTAAATCTCTAACATTGAATACATTAATGCTGCTCACTAGGTTACATACTTAAGGTACCATGAGTTTAGAACATTTGTTCAAAGTTACAATGAAAAAGTGTCAAAGGTTTTTTTTTGTTTGTTTTTTTTAATGCAAAAGATAAGGAAAGAAGTGCTAGTTGTAGTGTTTCCTGAATAAGTAGGTCTTCAACCGCCGCTTGAAAATAGCCAGTGACTCGGCTGTCCGGACCTCTAGGGGAAGTTCGTTCTACCACCTCGGTGCCAGAACAGAGAAGAGTCTTGTAGTATACTTGCCTCTTACCCTGAGAGATGGTGGAACCAGTCGAGCAGTGCTGGTAGATCGGAGGTTGTGGGGTGCAGTGCGAGGAGTGATGAGGGCTTTGAGGTAAGAGGGAGCTGGTCGATTTTTGGCTTTGTAGGCCAGGATCAGTGTTTTGAATCTGATGCTGCAGCTACCTGAAGCCAGTGGAGGGATCGCAGCAGTGGGGGGGTGTGGAGAACTTTGGCAGGTTGAAAACAAACCGTGCAGCTGCATTTTGGATCATTTGCAGAGGACGGATTGCGTTCATATGTAGACCTGCCAGCAGTGCATTGCAGTAATCCAGTCTAGAAATGACAAGAGACTGAACAAGTACCTGAGCAGTCTGTGTGGACAAAAATGGCCGAATCCTTCTAATGTTGTAGAGAAGAAACCGACATGAGCGAGTCACATTAGGGACATGAGAGGAAAAGGACAGTTGATTGTCCATGGTTACCCCAAGGTTGCGAGCTGTGGCTGAAGGGGAGGTCAGATCGTTGTGCAAGGATATAGCAAGATCGTGACCTGGGGATGAATCACCTGATGAACAGCAGGTCAGTTTTGCTAGGATTGAGCTTTAACTGATGAGCAGTCATCCATGATGAAATTTCTGCCAGACATGCTGAGATCCGGTCAGAAGCTGTGGCATCTGAGGGTGGGAAAGAGAAGATAAGTTGTGTATCATCAGCATAGCAGTGGTAAGAGAACCCATGTGATGAAATAACTTCCCCAAGAGAGTGAGTATACAGGGAGAAAAAAAGAGGACCATACTGTATATAGAACACGATCAAAAAAAACTTGCTTGGTTGGAATTCTCAACTAAATCGATTAGAAAAATGATTTAATGGGGATGTGGTAGCTCAGTGGTCAAGGTGACGGGCTACTGACCGGGGTCATGAGTTCGAATCCCAGGTCCAGCAAGCTGCTACTGCTGGGCCCCTTAGAAAGACCCTTGTAAGAAATAAAAAATGTAAGAAAATGAAACGATGAGCGTGAAGATCTTAATGAAGAACAAGAAGTTCCATCGGAACGTATTCCAACGTAGCAGTGACAAAATACGCAGGACAAATCAATAATTTTATACTGTTTTTCATCGGGCAGTCGTGGCCTAATGGTTAGAGAGTCTGACTCGTAACCCAAAGGTTGTGGGCTCAAGTCTCAGGCCGGCCATGACTGAGGTGCCCTTGAGCAAGGCACCAAATCCCCAACCCAACTGCTCCCAGGGCACCGCAGCTGCTCCGGGTGTGTGTTCACGGTGTGTGTGTTCACTGCAGTGTGTGTGCACTTTGGATGGGTTAAATGTAGAGAATGAATTCTGAGTATGTGTCACCGTACTTAGCGGTATGTCACGTCACTGTAATCTTTGTAGTTTAAATGGCATTTCCCTTTAAATGTGTATTGAGCGTAAGCACTGAATGTCTCCCAAACGGATGGGATACACCTTGTTGTCTAGCTGATTGTCTTTAAATGTTAATCATGGTCACGTACACCTTGGCTTGGTATTGTTACAAATGTTAGCAATCAAATGGTCACTTTAAATGGTAATCGCGGCCACGTAGACCCTTTGTTAGTGGCGATCTTTGTTACTGCTGCCGCTCCTATACTAACGATTTAATCAGGTTTATTCATTTAGACGTATCACCGTATAAACGTATCACCCTTATGATACGTAAGACTTTTTGGAATGAGCTCTTTTCGATGTGCATCTTGGAGTGGAATCTGGGTGCATTTATCTGTCATTTCTTACACCCTTAACCCTCAATTGCTGTTGTATAAATTGAAATAAATGTACGTCACTCTGGATAAGGGTATCTGCTAAATGCTGTAAATGTAAATGTTTAAATTTCACAGAAGAAACTTAATTTTAAAAAAACTAGATTTGTAAAATTCGTCGCAACAAACTTTGATGTTGGCTTTGACGAGGCAGGTATTCGCAAAGGCCGGTGCTTTTTGGAGGCAGGTGGACATAAGGGTCAGTGTTACTTTTGGAGGCCAGTGGACATAAAACTTGTGAAATCTAGTAGAGCGCTAGGGTGCCAAAACATTTGTAGGCAAGTGGAGATGAGCATGTGACGTCATCCGAAAACCTGTGACGAAGTTCCCCTCATTGTTATGAGTGTTTTGATATGTCACATGTCCATGGTGTAAAAAGATTTTTGATTTTGCATATATTGTGGGCGGGGCTGTGGGACAACCAAAAGGCCAGTCGGTACACCGATTTAAACCATTGTACAGAGTCTCACCCTAAAGGAGCTGGTCGAGTTTGGTGTAGAGAGTTCATAAGCTTGCCGAGTTACAGTATAAACCTCCAAAGATTATAATGGGAGTCAGTGGGAAAAAAAGGCCAATTTGAGACCCGGTACCAGAAGTACCGGTACTCGGATCGCTTAGAAAAGTCATAGCAACAAACGTCAGACCGGGATCTACAACATATCCGAATTTGGTGCATGTGGCTCGAAAGCTCTAGGAGGAGTTACTCATTATAAATTTTTGTCTAAGCTTAAATATTAAAACAGAATGTTGGCTTCTATGAAGCGACATAATGAAACATTTACCTAATGAAGTTTGTAAATTACAGACGAATCGTTCCTCTTAATAAAAATTCTTTATTCGCACTGTATCTGTCTTGGAGAACTCCATAGTTGCTATTCCCTGTTTTTTTGGGGGAAGGTTGAACTTCTGTCATACAGGTCTCTCATCCATCATCTTCTAGGAACCTTCAACTCAACAAGTATAGATCGTTCCATCTATACATGTCAGCCAGGGATATGTGAGAACTGAATGTGGAAAAAATGGTATAAATAGTGTGAATAATGCCACAGTGAGGAAGGAAGATGTCGAGAGAAAGAAGCTGAATTATTTGGAATGAACTTCATATTTTTCTTAATAACAAGCTGCAAAATGCAGCGTTCATAAGATTAATGAGATCTCGTGGTCAACTGATGCTATAATAAACAGTGTTGTTGTTCGGTTGTGAAATACTGATAGAAATGAAAATAATATCGCAAAAATACCTCTGATTTACAAAGCAATAGCTGTTTAATCGTTCGCTGTCTCAGTCTTCAGATTTAAAACCTCAATTCCATTTAAAGGTGAGGTCTCCGCTGTTTGAAAGCCAATGTTGACATATAAAATCACCAAAACAAACACGCCCCTAACCCAAACGGGTCCCACCCCTGTATCGATAGCTCCACCCACACATACATACGTAACCCAGGCGACTAACAGAAAGAAACGTGTCTTTATCATAGCTGAAGGGAAGAACAATACGATTGTAGATAAACAAACAAGCAAAAATGCCACACAAGCATAATGATGTAAAGGACAAAGGCATATATTAGTTCTGTGTAACAAAGCAAAACCAACGTTACTCACCTATCGAGAAGGAAAAAAGCGCCTCGGCGTCTTAAGTAAAGTCGGCCACATATTCACAGGTCGGAGTTTCCCGAGTCGATAACTCCTGAGCTAAACGCTGTTACTACACAAAACGCGGTTGTAGCTGCCTCTCTACATTACTACGATAGAAAAGAGGTGTTATTTGTGTAGTAACAGCGTTTAGCTCAGGAGTTATTGACTCGGGAAACTCCAACCTGTGAATATGTGGCCGACTTCCTGCTCCTTCAGTTCTCTCCAGCGCTGGAAAGCTGATCCTATATTAACACGTCCTACTTCTTGTCCTTATCGTAAGTCTTTCTTCTCTTTCTTTCTTTGTTTTTATCCTCCATGTCGATGTTAAAACCGCTTTCTGCTAATGTCACACACGCGCACTGAACACTCTCTCCGCCCATATCGACAAGACACGCCCCTTTCTGCTCATTGGCTACATGTTTGTTTTGTTTTTGTTTTGATTTTTGTTTATTATTCGGCCCGACTCAGTTTTCTGAAGCATTTCTCAAAAATCGCAGACCCCACCTTTAAGAGTTTTGTTTGTCCCAACAGTCACCCAGATGAGGATGAGGTAACCCTATCCCTATGAGTCTGGTTCCTCTCAAGGTTTCTTTCTCTAGCATCTAAGCTAGTTTTTCCTCCCCACAGTCACCTCAGTCACCTCAGACTTGCTCATTGGGGATAAATACATACACATTTAAATATAAATCTATTATTAACCTTAAACTTTTGTAATATATTAATCTTTGTAACTTTTTATGCTATATTTTGTATGTTCCGTGAAGCTGCTCAGAGACAACGTGCATTGTTAAACGTGCCAGACCTTAAAAACGTTTTGTCGTATAATTATAAAAAAAACTTAATAATAATAATAATAATAATAATAATAATAATAATAATAATAATAATAATAATAATAATCAGCCCTGAAGAAACTTTAAGAAACCGTGAAAGTTAACAAGTTAAAACGGAGAACAAAGTTGTTGTCATTCCTTCAGGTTTAGAAACTGAATTTATAAATAAAATTAAAAAAAAATACAAAAGAATTTAATGAATAGTCATTTTTATTTTCCAAAATGCAAATCACACCCTTTCAGTTTCAACAACCAGAATAGATTTAGCTGTTAGAAATTTGTATTAGGGGGCACGGTGGCTTAGCGGTTAGCACGTTCGCCTCACACCTCCAGGGTCAGGGTTCGATTCCCACCTCCTCCTTGTGTGTGTGGAGTTTGCATCTTCTCCCCGTGCCTCGGGGGTTTCCTCCGGGTACTCCGGTTTCCTCCCCCGGTCCAAAGACATGCATGGTAGGTTGATCGGCATCTCTGAAAAATTGTCAAGTGTGTGTGTGTGTGAGTGAATGAGAGTGTGTGTGTGTGTGTGTGTGTGTGTGTGTGTGTGTGTTCAATACAAGTTTATTTGTATAGCGCTTTTTACAGTAGACATTGTCTCAAAGCAGCTTTACAGAACATAAACACAGAGCAGAAGGTAAACATAATTAATGATAAAGGAATTAACAAATAATAAAAGAAATAAGAATTAACAGAATAAAAATTCTAGATTATTATTAGATGTATATAGTTCACAGTGTGTATGTATTTATCCCCCTATGAGCAAGTCTGAGGTGACTCAGGCAGCAGTGGCAAGGAAAAACTGCCTTAAATTGGTAAAGGAAGAAACCTTGAGAAGAACCGAACTCAAGGGGGAAGCCATCCTCATATGGGTGACACTGGGGGTGTGATTGTAATATACAGTCAGTTAAATGTGGTATTGGTGTGAGGTTCAAGGACTTCTGATCTCCTGAGTACCACAGAGTCTAACTGGAGATGTCTCAGGATTCTTAGAGTCGGCCTCGGCTCAGTGGACGTCCAAAGGCTTCGTGTGTAAGAGGACGTGTGTGTGTGAGTGAATGAGAGTGTGTGTGTGTGTGTGTGAGTGAGTGAATGAGAGTGTGTGTGTGCCCTGTGATGTGTTGGCACTCCGTCCAGGGTGTATCCTGCCTCGATGCCCGATGACGCCTGAGATAGGCACAGGCTCCCCGTGACCCGAGAAGTTCGGATAAGCGGTAGAAGATGAATAAATGAATGAACACACGCATACACACACACGCATACACACGCACACACACATACACACACATACACACATACACACACGCTTGCTCAAAAGGAAGTAATCCATCTACCGCATGTTTGTGGAAGACAGAAGGAAGCCCACGCAGCCTGTGTCCCGAGCTCAGGATCGATCACCATCACAGCGGCACAAAGTGACATTTTGTTATCGATTTAAATCAATTTCTTCTTTTTTTAAACTCAAACTCAAAGCACACGGTTTTAGGTTGATGTTCATCTTTCAACTCAGGATGACACAATGAGTGTAAATGTCATGCCACGTTTTATTTCTCATGTTTAATTGTGATATCGAGCTTTCTCTTTCATTTCTAGATAGGCTGTAAGGTGACAGTTCTTCTGTTCATCTATTTCCTGGCAACAAACTATTACTGGATCCTGGTGGAAGGCTTGTATCTACACAGCCTCATCTTCATGGCCTTCCTGTCAGACACTAAGTACCTGTGGGGCTTCACTCTGATCGGATGGGGTGAGTAGGCAGCGGGGTATCTCTTTATAATCATCTGTCCTGTTAGGGTGGTTTGATCGATCTTTGTCAGTCAAATGCACAGATTGTAAACCTCAGCAATGTATTTGTCTGTTCCTTTATTTCACCGATGCCTGGTGTCTATAGTGTCTGTTGCTTTAACCCTTAAGATCGAGATTGAGTCACAGATTTTTCTATGATGCTGTTTAACTCGCGTAACGTCTCTACATCGTACTCGCTGTAAAAACATCTTCCCTTTTTGCTGCTGAAGTGAAACGAAAAATGGAGAACAATTATGCATTCAGAGAGAAGGACATGTTCAGTGACATTTATACACAATCTTTATTAGTTTCAATGAGATGATTTGTACGGTGCTGTGATACGAGAATTACTCCGCACATGTGCAGCACAAATTGCCATCGAGGCGTAATAATTACACTGCACATACTGCTTCATGTAGCATTTCTTTTCATTCATTCATTCATTCATTCATACATTCATCTTCTACCGCTTATCCGAACTTCTCGGGTCACGGGGAGCCTGTGCCTATCTCAGGCGTCATCGGGCATCGAGGCAGGATACACCCTGGACGGAGTGCCAACCCATCACAGGGCACACACACACTCTCATTCACACTCACACACACACACACACACACTACGGACAATTTTCCAGAGATGCCGATCAACCTACCATGCATGTCTTTGGACCGGGGAGGAAACCGGAGTACCCGGAGGAAACCCCCGAGGCACGGGGAGAACATGCAAACTCCACACACACGAGGCGGAGGCGGGAATCGAACCCCCAACCCTGCAGGTGTGAGGCGAACGTGCTAACCACTAAGCCACCGTAACCTCCCATCTTCCTTACAAATTAAGATATTAAAAAAAGACAAAGATAATTGTAGGTTTATGAACATGTTTATTTGCTGTGCTACTGAGTTTCGTATCACTGTATAAAAGTAACAGATGCTACAGCGTGCCGTTGTCGTTTAGCACCGTGCAAAAGCCATTGATTCCTTACAGTCAGAGGGATCAATAACGGCTCCAGACTTTCATTAATGATCTCTCAGAGCTCCATACGTTACTATTAATACCGTTGGTGCAGTGAAGAGCGTTACAGCCTCACGGCTCCAGGGTCACCAGTTCAACCCAGAGCTTTAATGGTGTCTCTGCAGTTTCTTTTTTTTTTCTTTCACTGTACATGTGGCTTTGCTCCGGATGACTTACAGTGATTCCCCCTCGTTCTAAAAACACAAAAAAACTAATTTCCCCTTTCAAAGCTGTCAGAGTGACGTTACTGCTCTACGATGCCGTTTTCACATTTATTCTGTTAGAGCTATCATGTACAGTATAAAAAGCATTTTGTACCGCTTGAAAACTCCTCCATAAATCCAAACCATGAGTAATTGGATAATTGCTGTTAGAGCGTGGTTCAGAACATCTAAGGAAACTAACTGTGTTAAACAATTATCATTGATCTGTGCATTAGTCTGTACATAGACTTTCTGTATAGATAATTTAATGAGACATATCCAGCATATGCTGAGAATAATTCATTAACAGAAAACTGAATTGCGTAGTAGCATGTTCGCCTCACACCTCCAGGGTCGGGGGTTCGATTCCCACCTCCACCTTGTGTGTGTGGAGTTTGCATGTTCTCCCCGTGCCTCGGGGGTTTCCTCCGGGTACTCCGGTTTCCTCCCCCGGTCCAAAGACATGCATGGTAGGTTGATTGGCATCTCTGGAAATTTGTCCGTAGTGTGTGTGTGTGTGAGTGAATGAGAGTGTGTGTGTGCCCTGTGATGGGTTGGCACTCCGTCCAGGGTGTATCCTGCCTCGATGCCCGATGATGCCTGAGATAGGCACAGGCTCCCCGTGACCCGAGAAGTTCGGATAAGCGGTAGGAGATGAATGAATGAATGAATTTCGTAGTGCTTCCCCTAACCCTAACCCTAACCCAACCCTAACTCTGTCCTTACACAGATTGCAGTAATGGTATGATGAAAATCGAATGAAGCAAACTTTATTCACCTGGACTTTAGAGAAACATTCACACGTTCCCGTTTCAGTAGCTCCATAATTAGACATTTTGTAAGTACAGTATCTGCCTGAAGCTCTTGACGTGTTTCTCCTGACAGGGCGGAGGATCTTTATGAGCTTATTCAACGTGTTTGTCAGTAAAACAAACTGTGTCAGTTGTACCAGCTGTGTAATTGGTCTTGTATAACAGAAAATACGCAGTTAGCACATCAGGGTTAGAATTGATTGGTGATGATAAGGCTCGACGCCGTGGCTTCTCTCTGTGGTAGCTGTCTGAATGAATGCATTACGGATGAATCGTGGTGGGAACAAGGCTGTGACATAACTCAACTGTGTCTCACAACAAAGATGGAAAACATCTTCATAAGATTCAGTCCAAACGATTCTACTGT
>NC_062523.1:31112554-31132554 GCF_022655615.1 Tachysurus fulvidraco
ACAGGTGTAAATGTATGTGGTTGTTCGAGCCACATACGTCAGCGCTAAACTCCTCCCAAACGGAACTACGTCACTCGCAGGTGACCTTTCAACGCTGTTTTTTGTAGCATAAACGTCGTAACCGGTTTTTACGTCTTCTTTTTGATCACGTTCTGAAAACCACAGACACCAAAGTGTGTTCTGTTTCAGTTACCCCGGAAATGAGGGCAAATATATTAGCATTTTGGGCGGGAGTAGAAAGATCGGATCGATATCAGATTCGCCGAGACGCGTGTATGTGGCCTGATGTAAATGGGACAGTTTTAACAAATCAGACGGCTATCGGATCAGAGACAACACACGAAGTGACCGGGTGTAAAAAGGCCCTCTGAGATGTGTGTATTTTAGGACAGACTCACTAAACACTTCATTACTGTAGGAACACTGGGTTAATACTCGATACGAGCCTCCGTTTTTCATGGCACGGATTCTGCAATATGTACGAAAAAATTCCTGATTGGTTGACAGGTTATTAACAGGTTATTAACAGGTTATTAACAGGTTATATCCGTACACCATTACACCACCTCCACCGTGATCTAAAATATTAATGTGTGGAGTTCGATGGACGCAAGAGATGCTAGCATTGAAAGTAGCCTTTGTGTTGAACACACACACACACACACACACACACACACACACACACACACACACACACACACACACACACACACTGGATTAGATGAGTTAGAATGAATCACTCAGAAGTTGGAGCACTAAAGGTTGTTGTTTTGTTTTTTTTTTTGCTCCACCATTTAACAGTTAAATGCAGAGTAAAGCTTCAGGTCTGCTTTTAAAAGGGTTCGAGATCTCAGGGGAAATTGGCCTTGGAAGGCCTTTGGAATGGTCTTTACATGCATCTAGTATTTTTCATCACTTAATCAGACTTGCAATTATACAGCAAATATAGAAAAAGTCCACATTTCCTTCTATTAAGAAAATGCTGAATAAATGCCACTATAATACAGTCCTTGACATCAGATGGACAGATGAAGCAGGTTAGTTGTCTGAGCAACAACAGCAACAACTGCTGCATCTATGTTTTTTTTTTTTTTTATTTCGTTTTTTTTTCTTTTATGGGTTTTCTATCTTGTGCTGTATCATCGAGGCTTTCATATGCAGATTAAGACTTTATTTATCGTATTATAGCTCATGAAGCTTCTTAATACTTAAGAAGGAAAGGTGTAGAAGACGGTAGTGAGAGCAGCTCTGCAGTATGGGTTAGAGACTGTAGCAGTGAGGAAAAGACACGAGGCAGAGATGAGGATGATGAGGTTCTCTTTAGGAGTGACGAGGACGGACAGGATCAGGAATGAGCACATCAGAGGGACGGCTCAGGTTCTGGGGACAAGGACAGAGAGACTAGATTGAGATGGTTTGGACATGTACAGAGGAGGGAGATGTTATATAGGTAGAAGGATGATGGAGGTAAGAGGTCAAGAGGAAGGACAAAGAGGAGATATATGGATGTGTTGTTTTTCATATGGAGTTTTTCACTTTGTAGCGCACCTTCATTTGAGTCAGGTGTGTTATCGGTTCCCTTCGGTGCACTGGCTCAGCTGTAACGTCGGCTAGATACGAACTCTCAACATAAGGATCTCGGCTGATGTGAAGAATAATTCATATGTAAGACTACCAGCATTGAGGATCTGGATAAAACACTGTATAGTAAGAATGTTTTATCTTGACATGTGTGCTTAAATATTCACAGAATTGTCTATGTTTAATATGTACACCTGAGATTCCTGGGATTTCTGGTGTCTGAAAGTGTCGGCACATCATTAATAAGTCAGATAAATACAGTAAGCTTTTATAACATTAAGGACTGCATCCCCGATGTCCTTGTTAACTAACAAACACTAATTGTAACATACGCTAGTTTCAGCGACTCGGAGTCACGTGCAGGATCGAAGCCAGGTCCTTGTTCAATAACCGAATTCAGCAGAAGAAATGGGGGGGGGGGGGGGGCGTTAGCACGTTCGCCTCACACCTCCAGGGTCGGGGGTTCGATTCCCACCTCCACCTTGTGTGTGTGTGTGGAGTTTGCATGTTCTCCCCGTGCCTCGGGGGTTTCCTCCGGGTACTCCGGTTTCCTCCCCCGGTCCAAAGACATGCATGGTAGGTTGATTGGCATCTCTGGAAAATTGTCCGTAGTGTGTGTGTGTGTGTGAGTGAATGAGAGTGTGTGTGTGCCCTGTGATGGGTTGGCACTCCGTCCAGGGTGTATCCTGCCTCGATGCCCGATGACGCCTGAGATAGGCACAGGCTCCCCGTGACCCGAGAAGTTCGGATAAGCGGTAGGAGATGAATGAGTGAATGAGCAGAAGAAACGACACATGACACATGACAACTGTAATAATGCATGAATACTCAGAACATGATCATAAACAAAACACAACCTGGGAGACTGAATGCAACAGTAGACGATGACACGGAAAGGCAGGTATGAATACGACGACACATAACACGATCACATGACATTAAACGAGGACCAGGTGTAAGGACTTAGTGTAAGGACCAATGTTTACGAACCCCAAATCTCTGTTTTATACATATAGTAAATTTCTTTCTCTACAACGTGCTCCGTATGTTCCTGCCGTTTTCTGCCACAATTTGTTCCTACGACTGCTTTAGGTTTTATTACTACGTCCTTGAACTAATATTTTACACCCAGGGCTTCTGACACACCGTAGTTTCCCGAACGAGGCCTCGAGTGATGTTGTGTTAATCGTTAAATGTTCATCCTGTATGTTAATTCAGTTTTAATAATGACACAGAGCTCAAAACAAATCAGATCAAATCAAATTGTATTTGTCAGATATTAGCAGGGGCAATATTGCTGTTCTGGAGGGTCTGCAGTGCAGGAACGCAGAGACATTTCATCTTCTCTTCATCATTTTGCACTTTGTGTTGATTTCCTCCAGTCATGCTAAATTGTCTCTAGGATTGAATGTGTTTACTCTCGTACTTCTCTGCTGCTTGACGTTTTTTGATGCTTCGCATACAAAACAATACACGTCTCATCATGACTGTCTCTGAGCTCATACAGCCTTACACCTGTGCATGGACTCTCAGATTATTATTATTATTATTATTATTATTATTATTATTATTATTATTATTATTATTATTCATTCATTCATTCATTCATTCATCTTCTACCGCTTATCCGAACTTCTCGGGTCACGGGGAGCCTGTGCCTATCTCAGGCGTCATCGGGCATCGAGGCAGGATACACCCTGGACGGAGTGCCAACCCATCACAGGGCACACTCACACTCTCATTCACTCACACACACACACACACTACGGACAATTTTCCAGAGATGCCAATCAACCTACCATGCATTTGGACCGGGGAAGGAAACCGGAGTACCCGGAGGAAACCCCCGAGGCACGGTGAGAACATGCAAACTCCACACATACAAGGCGGAGGCGGGAATCGAACCCACAACCCTGAAGGTGTGAGACCGCTAAGCCACTGTGCCCCCCTACATTATTATTATTATTATTATTATTATTATTATTATTATTATTATTATTATTATTATTATTATTATTATTATTATTATTATTAAATAATATAGATTTCAGTAATGATCATTGAAAGAGTCTCGACAAACTACATAAATAAAATTCTATAAAGATTGTTACAGATGGTTTGAAACAAATTGTCAGGATGAAGCTCTTTTACACTGGACTTTAATTCTCCTGAAACAGGTAGCAAATTTGTTTGTTAGAAATACAGATGTTTAATAGATCACATTTTGCAGAGAAATTCCCTAGTTAGTGTATACACACACACACACACACACACACACACACACACACACACACACACACTTCTAAACAACTACTTGAGTGGAAGTGTGTGCAAAATATGTTTCAGCATTGCTTCATGCAGCTCAGTTGCTAATTGGGAAAATGTCAGCACCTCATTTTGGATCACTGAACATATTCCTGTGATCCGAATTTCAACAATTTATCTTTATTCGGGTGCAAAATGAAGTCATGTATCATCCGGTCGTGTTGCTTAATCATCGGAAGAATTTGCATGATAGGAAAAACAATTCAAACTGTTTATTACATGGTGGGCGAGTGGTGATTAAATAAATACCCAAGAGGGGGCGCTCTCACCTGGGTATCACGAAAAATTGAACATCATCGAAGATCTCCGTATGCTTTAATAATAAACGCAGGAGCCGCTCTAACCCGATACATACAGTACAGCAGTATGTTTATCCAAGCCTCTAAAAGAGTAGAGTTTGACAGACGAGTTTTTATTATCACACTTTTCCTGAATATTGCGTCACTAAGATGTTTTGATGATTATGCACTAGTGTATCTCTGTAATTATCTGACAGCAAATTGGCTAATTATCAATTAGATTTCTCCTTTGTTCCGGTGGAAGAGACAGTGACGATTGCATTGAGTGCTTTTATTCGAAACGATAGCGAATTCAAACAGAATCGAATGACAAGGCGAATGTCACAAACAGAGCGGCGGATAGCAAAGTCAAAAATCTAGAGACACGCGAACACAACAGGGTCAGAAGCTACGTACGTTATGTGAATAATCAAAACTCTTTCACTTTCACTCCATTGTCACTACTATGGGTTCTATTTTTGTATTCTATTTATTTATTTTGATTCAGAGGCTCATTATAACCCTGTTATAGATCTGACTTACAGGCCCCTGCTGTGGACAGACATTCAGCAAGCAATTAGCTGTTTTCAAATAATTCCTCTACCAGCAACATAAAATCCATTAAACTAATTCCTAATGCTGAACAAAACGCTCGGACTCGGACATAAACAGGCGTCTGGTGCACCCTGTAGTGACAGGCTTTGATTCTCAGACTGTGATTATGTCTGTGAAATGTTCAGTAAGCGCTGCTTCTGTCAGACCCTAATGAATTTGTCCTGCATTGTCCTTGAGCCTGAGCTGATCAGACACTTGGGTCTCTTATAAATCCTGTTTCTAGCCTCGCATTTAACATTACCTGTGTTTTGTAATGTGACAAGAACTGAACTAGTAGAAAATGGGTTTGGGAATAAGAAAAAGGTGTGTGTTTGTGTGTGGGGTGAGGTGAGGTGAAGTAAGGTGAGGTGAGGTGAAGTAAGGTGAGGTGAGGTGAGATGAGGTGAGGTGAGGTGAAGTAAAGTGAGGTCAAGTGAGGTGAGGTGAGGTGAAATGAAGTAAAGTGAGGTGAGGTGAAGTGAAGTGAGGTGAGGTGAGGTGAAGTGAAGTAAAGTAAAGTAAAGTGAGGTGAAGTAAAGTAAAGTGAGGTGAGATGAGGTGAAGTAAAGTGAGGTGAGGTGAGGTGAAGTAAAGTGAGGTGAAGTGAAGTGAAGTAAAGTAAAGTGAAGTGAGGTGAGGTGAAGTGAAGTGAAGTAAAGTAAAGTAAAGTAAAGTAAAGTAAAGTAAAGTAAAGTAAAGTAAAGTAAAGTAAGGTGAGGTGAGGTGAGGTGAGGTGAGGTGAGGTGAGGTGAGGTGAGGTGAAGTAAAGTGAGGTCAAGTGAGGTGAGGTGAGGTGAAATGAAGTAAAGTGAGGTGAAGTGAAGTGAGGTGAAGTGAGGTGAGGTGAGGTGAGGTGAGGTGAGGTGAAGTGAAGTAAAGTAAAGTAAAGTGAGGTGAAGTAAAGTAAAGTGAGGTGAGATGAGGTGAAGTAAAGTGAGGTGAGGTGAAGTAAAGTGAGGTGAAGTAAAGTGAGGTGAAGTGAAGTGAAGTAAAGTAAAGTAAAGTAAAGTGAAGTAAAGTAAAGTGAGGTGAGGTGAAGTAAAGTAAAGTAAAGTAAAGTGAAGTAAAGTAAAGTAAAGTGAGGTGAGGTGAGGTGAGGTGAAGTAAAGTGAAGTAAAGTAAAGTAAAGTGAGGTGAGGTGAGGTGAGGTGAGGTGAGGTGAAGTAAAGTGAAGTAAAGTAAAGTAAAGTGAGGTGAGGTGAGGTGAGGTGAAGTAAAGTAAAGTGAGGTGAGGTGAAGTGAGGTGAAGTAAAGTAAAGTAAAGTGAGGTGAGGTGAGGTGAGGTGAGGTGAAGTGAAGTGAAGTGAAGTGAAGTGAAGTGAAGTAAAGTAAAGTAAAGTAAAGTAAAGTAAAGTAAAGTAAAGTAAAGTGAGGTGAGGTGAGGTGAGGTGAGGTGAGGTGAGGTGAGGTGAGGTGAGGTGAGGTGAGGTGAGGTGAAGTGAAGTGAAGTGAAGTAAAGTAAAGTAAAGTAAAGTAAAGTAAAGTAAAGTAAAGTAAAGTGAGGTGAGGTGAGGTGAGGTGAGGTGAGGTGAGGTGAGGTAAAGTGAGGTGAGGTGAGGTGAGGTGAGGTGTGTTGGATGCGTTGTCTTGAATATCAGATGTGTTTCTTTGCCATTTCTTTGGACTACAGATCATGTAGTTGACCTCACACTGACAGAGTGGAGCATTTATTGAACTGAGCCGATTCATCAACTGACTATTAAATATCTGCAGTACAATCTCGTAAGCAATTTATCACTCTATCGATTCTGTTTTCTTTCTCTCTCTCTTTAATCCTCTCATGTTCAGCTAAACTTTATCCTGTTTGTGAATATTGTTCGAGTTCTGGCAACCAAGATCCGCGAGACCAACGCAGGCAGATACGACACAAGGAAACAGTACAGGTTTGTACCGAGCTTTTACCTCCATCATTTTATAAATACTGACATAAATCATGGAGTTTTACTCACCGAGACATCTGAACAGCCCCAGTGGGTTTAAGTGCTATAAATATGTAAAGAGCTTCCTGCAACTGGGTTATCCCAGAGATCCTGAATGTACGCTCCAGGAATATTATCGTTGGTTTAAAAGAAGTCAAGGGAGAAATAACAAGAGAAATATGGATGCAGTGGCTTATAGACGACATCATTTGAATCTCATCACAGTATCAGAATTCTGTTTTGTTCTGCTATCTGACGTTCTCTGCGCTTTGGTGCTGTGTTTGCTGATTTAATTCCAGTAGGTTTAACTGCTCTATCATTGCAAATAGAGGATCCAGATCATGCAGATAAAGTGATGATAATTACTACCTTTTGCTTTCTGGTGTTAAATGTCCATTTGTCCATATAAGCTTTCAGACTGGGAACGAGCAAACTGCAAAGGCATGCGATTTGTTATGCTTAATAACAGTTATTAATTCGCTGCTTTTGGACACCGTCCCATCGCGGTATGCGGTGTATCACAGGTGCCGGTCTGGACAGATGGCACTGTTCACTCTCGCATGTTTACAAAAATTACGAGAGAGGATACGGTTTACATTTTAATATGCTTTAAAATGGCATGTTGGTCTGCTTAATATATAAAGATGGTACTATGATTAAATAAACACTTTGCTCATAGCTTTTCTGTGTTAGTCATATTCCATTAACTATAACGGTCAGCTTCTCCGTTGTAAGCGGGATCGTTATTAAAGCTCAGTGATTCGTCTGTATGAGTGTGTTGGTAGGTAGTCGGTGGATCGTCCGAGGATTTTCGAGCTCAATGTCGTCTCTTGTCTTTGCGCATGTGAAAGTTGTGATCCCTGGAATGTCACTCAGAATTGATTCCAATAATGTGAAATTACGCTTTAAGCTAAACTGCTAATACAGAAAAATATACACTGAGCTCAACTTTTACTCCTTTTCCATCTGGCTTTTGTCCAGAAACTTCAGCTTTGTGCCACATCCCAAAACAACACCAGTAATGAGGATTAGCTGTTAAATTAGGCCATCGATGCGATACCACTGGGTTGGTCACAGATCCACTGTATCTCTGACCAGGATAAAGTGTTTACCTTAATTTTGCCATTATGTACTATATTGTATAGTGTTTGCTAATTAATCCCTACCTTTTTCTATGTTATCTCATTATTTCTATGTTATCTCATTATCTCGTTTCAGTTCGTGCACTGTATTTTGGTCCATGTTCTGAAATGACGTGTTAATATTAATCAGTATAATCAGAGACTCCTCATCTCCCATCTCACCCTTTGTGTCTGCGAACAGGAAGCTGGCTAAATCCACACTGGTGTTGGTGTTGGTTTTCGGTGTACACTACATCGTGTTTGTGGGGATGCCGCACACCTTCAAAGGAGTCGGCTGGGAAGTGCGCATGTACTGCGAGCTGTTCTTCAACTCCTTCCAGGTACATGATCATAAGTTAAACGCTCACATACTTTAATCAGTTATCAGATGTATCATGCCAGACAATATGCAGGGACTGGAACAATTCATCTCGGTACTGTATACGGAAAAAATACTCCGCCTGATCATCACATCACCGCCGCTTAACGAGCATCATATATCAGATTTAGGCCTACGTTAGTGTTATAATAACCTCCACTCTTCTGGAAAGAAGATGGAGGTTATTATAAGATGGAGATTTGCCCATGATTGTTTTTTTTTTCTCTCTCAGCTGTTCTATTGATTAAAGTAGTGTTTGAAAGTCAGCTGGTGAAGAAATTGTCAAAAGGCTTTTTGCACACAGAACTACAATTTTGACCACATTTTCATAATCAGGCACGGTGGCTTAGCGGTTAGCACGTTCGCCTCACACCTCCACGGTCGGGGGTTCGATTCCCGCCTCCGCCTCGTGTGTGGAGTTTGCATGTTCTCCCCGTGCCTCGGGGGTTTCCTCCGGGTACTCCGGTTTCCTCCCCCGGTCCAAAGACATGCATGGTAGGTTGATTGGCATCTCTGGAAAATTGTTGTGAGTGTGTGTGTGTGTGTGTGTGTGTGTGTGTCTGTGCCCTGTGATGGGTTGGCACTCCGTCCAGGGTGTATCCTGCCTCGATGCCCGTGACCCGAGATTGTTCGGATAAGCGGTAAAAAATGAATAAATGAATGAATTTTCATAATCAAAGTACAATTACAATGTGATGCGAATTTTTTTTGTTCACTTAGTGCTGTGAATGTGTTATTCCTGAACGTGTTGTTTCCACTCTAAGGCTGAACAATGCTAGTGCCAGAATTGTGGAATTTATTTGTAAAACTTTATATCTTTAGTGACAGCGTTGAATCTAATGCATTTAGTAAATTTATTCATGAGATTTCCAAATCGCCTGCTGTTTTGACAAAGCTTGCGCTCCTGATTGCACAGACCTCACGCTCTCCTGTCTGAGACTGTAAAGTACAGCATGACAGCTGCTGGTTAGCCAGAAAATCCTATGTGCAGTTTGGGCATCTTGCACTTCCCGGCAACTCGTCTTTTTTTTTATCTCTCTGTCTCCTCACGCACTCGGCTTATGCGTTTGCAGAAGGCGAGATTTGTGTTTTGACAGAAACCTATCCCAACTAAGTAACCTTATGGTAGTTCAAGTTCTTCGAATCTGACTTTGAATACAAACTTTATTGGAAGAGTTTGTTACTGGAGCTCATATACTGTAGATCTCCAGTCAGTACAAGCGTACACAAATTAAAGCCACAGAAAGTCCCACACACGACCTAAACTCATATCAGACCTTTCATATATATGTTCAGTTATTTTTCATTCTTTTTATCTCCCCCAGATTTCCAATACCAGTAAACAATAATATATCTCTAAAGCTTTACATCACCATGTCCTTAGCTAACATTATTTACTGCGGGAATAAAAAGTGACAGTAATAAAAACAAATGATTAAATACTAATATCATTTGTTCAATGTTTATTTGTTAATTTGTGATTAATTATTATGTGTAAAAATAAAAAAAAAGAAAGTGTTGAACTAAAATCAGGGACTCTTATTGTGTAATTAATGGAATTTACTATTTACTGTCACAACCAGGGGAGGAAGTAAATTCATAATTTATAAATTCATAAATAATAAAGACAACACGGTAAAAGACGAGAACTAAAACAGTACGAATGACGACACTTAACAACGACTGACAATGACTAAGGTAACCACACGTAACTAATGCTCATTTATATACTGTAATAAAGACAATGGGACACGATTAGGATCAGGTGTGGAGACAGGGAGGAGCAGACGAAGGCGGGGCAGACACGTAACAACAAAAACAACAACAACAACAACAACAGCAGCACATGGGCAAAAGTCCGGGCTGATCCCTGACATTTACCATCAGTTAAAAAAACACCATTCATTTATCCATTCATGCGATTGATTTATGCAGGAATTGATTATTTGTCATATTTGCTGTATTGAAAATCCCATGAAAAATCATTCATGGTATGTTCAGGTTAATTATAAGGTTTAAAATATTTCATGTTAGTGAACTTTAATGTAAGATGTTACCGATATAATACTTAGTGACTGGAGCAAGTCCTCAAGAGAATCATAGGAATGAAGCAGTGGATACTGATCATGCCAAATATCCACTTTCTGGATCATGTTAATTTAATCCCCTCAGTATACAACAAGCCGATGCACACGTATCCGTCTCTCTGGGTCTGACTCACAGTGTTTTGCAAGGGTTTTTTTTTCTCCCGCTAACAGCTCTCATATGCTAATTCAGGAAGAGCTGGC
Source organism: Tachysurus fulvidraco (assembly GCF_022655615.1). NCBI lineage: Eukaryota > Metazoa > Chordata > Actinopteri > Siluriformes > Bagridae > Tachysurus > Tachysurus fulvidraco. Next base: position 31,123,040 of record NC_062523.1, read on the forward strand.
ATGTGCCCTCAAAGAATAGGGAGAAAAAAATCTGCCATTTAATGAAATATAAAAAGAATGCATGCAAAAAAAAAAAAAAACTTTATACCTTATAAACTTTGTAATGAACTCTGAGCAATACAAGTGGCAACTGCCTATTTTTTGCCATTTTAGATATCAGAGATAGACAATTCAAAGCCATAAATGTCAGGATATTCATTTGAGGTAAAGGAAATCAACTTGCCAGAGAAGTTACCTCTGAGTTACCCCCTTCTCTATTCAGGGATTTAAAGGTGGGGTCTCCGTTGTTTGAGAAATGCTTCCGAAAACTGATTCGGTCCGACAAACCAAACAAATACAAAACTAACGTGTAGCCAATGAGCAGAAAGGGGCGTGTCTTGTGAATATGGGTGGAGAGAGTGTTCAGCGGAAATCTGTGAATATTCGATACAGGGGTGGGACCCATTTGGGTCAGGGGCGTGTTTGTTTTGGTGATTTCAAATATCGACATCAGCTTTCAAACAACGGAGACCTCACCTTTAAGTGCAGGATTATTTCTTATAATGTGGATGTTCACTATTTCTAAATTTATTTCACTTCTAAATGTAAATGCGTACAAATAAAAATAATACAACAGACTGAATTACTTTATCTTAGACAAATAAGGATGTTTGAGACTAAGTCACTCTAAAGCAGGGGAGTCAAACTCAAATTCACAGTGGGCCAAAATATAAAACTGGGATAAAGTCAGGGGCCAAAATATAAAACTGGGATAAAGTCAGGGGCCAAAATATAAAACTGGGATAAAGTCACGGGCCAAATTGAATATTTATTGTAAAATTAACTACAACTGATTTGTATTGTTCGACCTTTTTCATACGGAAACAAACTTTAGTTTTACTTAAACACAGGATTTAGAACAACCAGAGCTCGTTATTACAAACACATAAGAAATTAAATTAGAAATAAAGGCCACATCAGTGATGTTCATGTCACAAACTTTGACCATACACTTTTTGACAAACTCCCACATTAAAGGGCAGATTTTGCTGTTTCTGCTGCCACAATAAAGCTTTACAGCCTTTACAGCAGCTTCACTTTTTATGTTGCTTTCATGAACACAGTCTGACCGGAAACCAGACTTTTTTTCATCTCCTCCACCTTCTGGAGCTTCTGCTTTACGTCCAGGTCCTTATACTTCTCATAAGGTTTCATGTCATATTGTCTTCTTATCTTATATACTGTCGTTACAGACACGTTAGCTCCGTTAGCACACAACACAAACAGGTCTGTCCTTTATATACATGAACAGATAATCTGTCTCCCTCCTGTCCTGTAAGCTCCTATTGTCCATCTTTCGTTTGGCCATTTTTGTGGAGGGTGAATTAACTTGCCCCATGTGACTGTAACACGGTTGTTAACGACTGTCAACAGAGAATGAGGGGCGCTTGCTGTTCGTGACTACGCGTCGATACAGTGGCAAGGCATTCTGGGATTTGTAGTATTAGCGAAGCATGCGGCTAGCCGGCTGTAATGCACATTTGATATTATCTCGCGGGCCAAATATAATTACACCATGGGCCAAATTTGGCCCACGGGCCAGAGTTTGACACCCCTGCTCTAAAGCTTCAAGCTGCACAGATAGAATTGAATCCAATTCTATTCTAAGCTGATAATAAAACATATAAATAACATTCAGCTTTGTACTTCACACAAATGACATAAACTCTCTCTTTCACCAGGATCTAATCTGAAGACCCAATAACTCTACTGTATCTATCCATAATTATTATCTTCTTTATATTTATACTTAATTTCTATCTTTAACTAATCCAACCTCATAACGTCATGGTCTGAAGTACAAGGAATTAAGGATGTGTCTTTATTTTAGTTCTCTTTTATTCTTTTTCTCCTCTAGGGTTTCTTTGTGTCCATAATCTACTGTTATTGTAATGGAGAGGTGAGTTTAAACCCAATTCGAGCTTGCCGTCCAAATCTCATATAAAATGTCAATAGTGTAAATGTAACATAACATCTGTTTCTCCATCTTTCTCCCTCAGGTCCAGACAGAAATAAAAAAGACCTGGACACGCTGGAAACTGGCCTTCGACTGGAAGGGTCCGGTAGTCTGTGGCACTTACCGTTATGGCTCAGTGCCAACAGGCCTCAACAACAGCACTGGCAGCCAATCACACCTGGCCACAGGGGCACCTGGTACGCGCTCCACCACGCTCTTCTCCAGTCGCGTGTACCGCAGCACCGGAGCCCCGTCCATCAGTGCCCACATGGCGCTGCCAGGCTATGTGCTTAACAACTCGGATGCTGACAGCCTACCTCCATCGGTTCCTGAGGAGTCAGAGGACAGTGCAAAGCAAGTGGATGATATTCTGCTGAAAGAGTCACTGCCTGCACTTCCCAGTAGTGGTCCTGAAGATGATGAAGAGACTTTGTAGATAACAATATCTGAACTCTGGCACAATATTGAAACATTTCATCTAATGACAGGATGTTATACCACACCTTAAGGATCAGAAGAAATAAACGACAAACTTTACAGTCTTTTAAGACAAACTCTGATCTACTTCTCTTTTGGGACAAAGACCAGGCCTGAACTTCTACAGTACCATCTTTAGTTAGTTGGTTAACTTCCTTAAAAAAACATCCCATCTGATTCTTTCTCTTGTAGTGAGACAAAGTTCCTGAATGGGATTTCACACAGACTCGACCACTTCATTAGACCTTACCCATGTGGACGCCATCTGACACATGGATCACAGAACAGTGAAAGCTGCTTCTCGTTCCGAGTCAGAGACGTCTTCATACCATATGAAGTACACTTCATCAGCGGCGCCCTGTAGGGATTCTGATAAACGGATAATTGGTCAGAGTCACTAAGGACAATCCTACATTATGACCCTAATGCCTTTGCTGCTACATTAATTCGAGTGTCAGCTTTTAATCTTCCCCTACAAGAAGGTCTTTAATGCCCCTTTTCCACCGAGGCAGTTCGAGTGCAGGTTCAGAGCCTAATTTAGAACCAGTTCTTTCTGTTTCGACCGCCAAAGCACCGGCTCCGAACCAGGAAAAGTGGTTCTTAAGTAGCATCAAAACGTTGCTGGTCTAGACTTAAGAACCGCTTGGGTCAGGAGCTGTGGGCGGGGCTGTGGGCGGGGCTACTGTTAGCGCATTTGATAATGTACCTTAAGTATACTAATGTTTAATACACTTTTACTTTACCGCGATATGATACATTATCAGCACACATGATAGTAGGTAGCTACATGCTAAGGCTAATTTTTTTTCTGTGTTAATGATAAAATAACGTTATGTACTTTATCGATCACAACCTCCGTTTATACAGATTACACGGAGCCGCACGTACACGTTTTATTCGCCGCGTTTGGATGCCGATGTAGGTTCGCAAAGCCATGAGCATTAACAGTAAAGCAACATCCACCATTGTTGTTGTTGTTGTGTTTGTGTTTGTCGCTGCTGCGCTAACGTCGCTGGGACACGTGACACGTATACAGTGACGTCACACTCGGCGCTGTGACGCTCTCTAGCCGGTGGAAAGGCAAACCGGTTCTTAGAAGGTTCTCCAGTGGAACCAACTCTGAACCAGCACCAGCACTAGCTCTGAACCAGCACCCGGGTCTTTCCGGTGGAAAAGAGGCACAATAGGAGCCCTTTTTCACCTCCTCCAAGAACTTCCAGTTACATTTGGAAGTGTGAACCTCATCTTCTAGCCACCATTATAGTTACTTCCAGAACAAAATACAGGGTCTGTATCTCAAAAATCTGTTTAAATCGGATTCTTTTTTGGAAGCCTGGCTAAAGCAGTAAAAGTCACCCAGGAGTTATGGAAGGCTAAGTGCAACTTTTCATGCCACTTTAATTGTATTAACAAATAAAAAAACAAACCCGTAGTTTATTCGGTTTAGTTGTACAACAGACGATCGCTATATCTGCGTTAAATGATTACACAAGGGCTAAGGACAGCCATGGGCTGAATCCTTCTTTCATTCTTTCTTTCATTCATTCATCTTCAGTGAGCCCTTTATCATGGTCAGGGTGACCTTGGATCTAGATCCTTTCCATCATGTACACACATGCTCACACACTCATTCGCATGTAGCATCGTTTAAAGTAGCCAGTCCACATGCACAGAAACTCTCTTACCCGAGTTCAGGATAAAACCGTGGAGCTGTGAGGTGGCAACCTGTCAGCTGCTACTCACTGAATAAATAGTGTTAAATATTCTGAATGAATGAACGAAGATATGTTCGTGGTGTAAGTTGTTTTTTTTTTTTGTACATGCCAGAAGTCTTGGTTATGCGGCATTTACTTTATAATCGCTTGGATCTTTTGTGTTAAAGCATGTTCTAAATGCTGGCTATGTGATCACAGATTATTTCCTGTATACGTTTTAAATGAAGTTACGAGGACATGTCATGGTGCGCTCGTAAAGCTCGTAAAGCTAATAAAGCAACCGTTTTTGTCGTAGTCGTTGCTCATTTCTGTTTGTGTTGTGAATGAAATGTTGCAAGAACGTTTGCTTCACACCTCCAGGGTTGGGGGTTCGATTCCTGCCTCCGCCTTGTGTGTGTGGAGTTTGCATGTTCTCCCCGTGCCTCAGGGGTTTCCTCCGGGTACTCCGGTTTCCTCCCCGGTCCAAAGACATGCATGGTAGGTTGATTGGCATCTCTGGAAAATTGTCCGTAGTGTGTGTGTGTGTGTGAGTGAATGAGAGTGTGTGAGTGTGTGTGTGTGAGTGAATGAGAGTGTGTGTGTGCCCTGTGATGGGTTGGCACTCCGTCCAGGGTGTATCCTGCCTCGATGCCCGATGACGCCTGAGATAGGCACAGGCTCCCCGTGACCCGAGAAGTTCGGATAAGCGGTAAGAAATGATTGTGACCTAGTAGGATTTTTACATATATGCATACTTTATATACTCGGATATGAAAACGCATCAGACTGAAACTTGTTCCTGAGACACTGTGCCTGTAATTTCATCGTGCACTGTATACACACACACACACACACACACACACACACACACACACACACACACACACAAACAAAAATGTCTTGGTCCTTTGTGAGTAAGACATCCATGCACACGTCTGGTTCCTTCAAAACCTAATAATTGTAAAATAAAGACACCTCTGCTTTACCACCCATGAGGACAAACCGAGGGCTTCGAAGGAAATCGGTACACAGTCGGTCTCCTTCCTGTCAAAAACCCTGCTTTCAAAAATATTGGCACCCCCTCCTTTTAATCATTTGGTGAAGCCCCCACGGAGACACTAACACACAATAACAACACTGGGCAACCGGTACAAATGGTGCAGAGCTCAGAGGTACAGTATCACACCAATAACAAGCACAAGTAAAGCTTTGTACATTTATTTCTGAGAGAGCACCATCTTTATTAAACTAGCTCCAACCGAACCCATCCGAACCCCTCCGATCCGTAGTCATTAGTTTCCTTGATAAAATATACAACATTACTTGTTTTCAGTAGTTCACACAGTGAAGGATCATTTTTAATTTTTTTTTTAGAAAGAGTTATTCTTTCAATTTTAGGGTTGTCAATAATTTTGACATGTTTTTATAAAATCCATTATTTAAAAATATTTTGGAGCACAGGAGGTAACATTTGGAGGCATTTTAAGGTTCATTACTTTGTTCTTTCATATTTTTTTTAAATGTTTGTCAGAAAACCCACTGATTCGGGTGTGTGTTCACGGTGTGTGTGTGTGTGTGTGTGTGTGTGTGTGTGTGTGTGTGTGTTCACTGCTGTGTGTGTGTTCACGGTGTGTGTGTGTTCACGGTGTGTGTGTGTGTGTGTGTGTGTGTGTGTGTGTGTGTGTGTGTTCACGGTGTGTGTGTGTGTGTGTGTGTGTGTGTGTGTGTTCACGGTGTGTGTGTGTGTGTGTGTGTGTGTGTGTGTGTGTGTGTGTGTGTGTGTGTGTGTGTGTTCACTGCTGTGTGTGTGTTCACGGTGTGTGTGTGTTCACGGTGTGTGTGTGTTCACTGCTGTGTGTGTGTTCACGGTGTGTGTGTATGTTCACTGCTGTGTGTGTGTTCACTGCTGTGTGTGTTCACTGCTGTGTGTGTGTTCACAGTGTGTGTGTGTGTGTGTGTTCACTGCTGTGTGTGTGTTCACAGTGTGTGTGTGTGTGTGTTCACTGCTGTGTGTGTGTTCACTGTGTGTGTGTGTTCACTGCTGTGTGTGTGTTCACTGCTGTGTGTGTGTTCACTGCTGTGAGTGTGTTCACTGTGTGTGTGTGTTCACTGTGTGTGTGTGTGTTCATGGTGTGTGTGTGTTCATGGTGTGTGTGTGTTCACTGCTGTGTGTGTGTTCACTGCTGTGTGTGTGTTCACTGTGTGTGTGTGTTCACTGCTGTGTGTGTGCACTTTGGATGGGTTAAACACAGAGAACGAATTCTGAGTCTGGGTCACCGTACTTAGCCGTACGTCACGTCACTTCACTTAGACATGAAGCACCAGCATCAAAATATCCCAGTTTACCAAAACTCTCTATGACCATGAACCTTGACCCAGTCCTGAATCTGCATCTTTACAAGAGAGAAAAGAGCTTTACTAACTTAATAGGTTCATTCATTCATTCATTCATTCATTCCTGGACCAACCCATCACACACACACACACACACACACACTCTCATTCACTCACACACACACACACACACACACACACACACACACACACACACTCTCATTCACTCACACACTCACCCACTACGGACAATTTTCCAGAGATGCCAATCAACCTACCATGCATGTCTTTGGACCGGGGGAGGAAACCAGAGTACCCGGAGGAAACCCCCGAGGCACAGGCAGAACATGCAAACTCCACACACACACGAGGCGGAGGTGGGAATCGAACCCCCGACCCTGGAGGTGTGAGGCTAAAATGCTAACCACTAAGCCACCGTGCCCCCCAGAATAAAAATTGTAATGTTTAAAATTAAGTTCCTATTTATCTCTAACATCTGTCCCTAATGATCAAGCCTGAGGTGACGGTGGTGAGGTAAACCCCCCTGAGATGATATGAGGAAGAAACCTTGGGAGGAACCAGACTCAGAACTGAACCTCATCCTCATTTAGGTGACACTTTCTTTGAGTCCTTTCTACATCAGTTTTAGTTATTATTTTAGTTCCTCAAGAGCTCCTGACATGGCGGCGCAATTTCCCGAGTTCAACACAGACCCAACACTCATTCTCTCTCTCTCTCTCTCTCTCTCTCTCTCTCTCTCTCTCTCTCTCTCAGACAAAGCACGACGTGATACAGAGGAACTTTCTGTCCGACTTCCTGTCAAAACCCTACCGACTGTTACGAAGCGCTGACAACTAAAACATCATCTTACAGAACGTGTCATAAAATCCCCAATTATATGTGTGAGTAAGAACAAGTGCATGAGTTTATACTTCTATTATATTATGATTTCTGGATTTTTTTTTTAGCTGTAAACTTTTCAGAAAGAAAAGCCTGACATTTCACAGAAGTAATGCAAAGATTCAGGTTCAGTGTCTAAAAAGGGTGCAAAAAAAAAAACTACCAAACCACAGGTGAGAAGAAGAATAAGATGAGAGGATGAGAAGAAGAAAGACTTTCTCATCACCCAAACCTTCCAAGAAATTCTTCACCAGACCAAGAAAAACCACACTTATCGTTTTCCCCCAGAGACACAGTGAGAGAATGGACATGCTTCCTTTGTGTCCTGAGAGATTTTGTTTCCGCGTGTGGGATAAATGTCCGTGTCAGACTCCTGGAAGTGTCCATTACTGACTCGGTCAGTTTCTTCTAATGCACGGGTGTAACAGGGACTTTAAACTCTCACTCATCTTCTACCGCTTATCTGAACTTCTCGGGTCACGGGGAGCCTGTGCCTATCTCAGGCGTCATCGGGCATCGAGGCAGGATACACCCTGGACGGAGTGCCAACCCATCACAGGGCACACACACACACTCTCATTCACTCACACACACACACACTACGGACAATTTTCCAGAGATGCCAATCAACCTACCATGCATGTCTTTGGACCGGTGGAGGAAACCGGAGTACCCGGAGGAAACCCCCGAGGCACGGGGAGAACATGCAAACTCCACACACACAAGGCGGAGGCAAGAATCGAACCCCCGACCCCGGAGGTGTGAGGCGAACGCGCTAACCGCTAAGCCACCGTGCCCCCATTACGCTTCTCATTTAAATGTCATTATGAACAACACTCCATTCATACTGCTCCTTCTCCTGCCCCAGTTTCAGCTCCCCATGTGTCCAAACAGGATGACAAACCAGATTTCTAGATTAATATAAACTTTTGAATGTAAGAACAGAGTTTTAGATTTGAGGTCCAGTTCGAGTCCATAATCACGACGACAGCAGAACATTTTAAAGTATCCGATTAACGTCGCTTTGAGCATAATCGCTGAACATGACGGATAAGATCGAGTCGATATCTGACGAATATCGCTTTTAAATCCTCTAGATGTATTTACATTTTTGTTGGTTAAATTTCTAAACTCTGATTTAAAGCCTGTCTCTGGAATACTACATATAATAACAATGTTTGTTTGGTAGTTTGTTTGTTGTTTGTTTTTTATGTTTGTTGGTTGTTTATTTGGTTGTTGTTTGTTTAGTGTTTGTATATTTTGTTGTTTCTTTGTTTGTTTTGTTGTTTGTTTGTTTGTTTGGTTCTAGGGGGACACGGTGGCTTAGTGGTTAGCACGTTCAACTCACACCTCCAGGGTTGGGGGTTCGATTCCCGCCTCCGCCTTGTGTGTGTGGAGTTTGCATGTTCTCCCCGTGCCTCGGGGGTTTCCTCCGGGTACTCCGGTTTCCTCCCCCGGTCCAAAGACATGCATGGTAGGTTGATTGGCATCTCTGGAAAATTGTCCGTAGTGTGTGAGTGTGTGAGTGTGAATGAGAGTGTGTGTGCTCTCTGTGATGGGTCGGCACTCCGTCCAGGGTGTATCCTGCCTCGATGCCCGATGACGCCTGAGATAGGCACAGGCTCCCCGTGACCCGAGAAGTTCGGATAAGCGGTAGGAGATGAATGAATGAATGAGAGAATGTTTGGTTCTAAGAGACGTTCTACTCTTTTTTCACTACAAATGACAATGTGTAAATCTATTTGTGGCAAAGTTGTCATGGTAACCTTGATCCTATTTTTCTCCCACAAACATGAAAGCTGCAGCAAATAAAAGCTCCAGTGGTCTAAATTTGTGTTAAAGCCCAGAAATCCACAGTGAGATGATGTAATCTTTCTACCTACATCGGGTACATTGGGTGATGTGAACACTCATGACTGCTGGAAATAGCCGGCCTGAATAGAGAGCAGGAAAAAAGAAAGAATCAACATGTTTTCCTCAAATAGCTGGAATTAGAAAGTGTTAGAACAGTTTAGTGTTAGACCTCGTTAATGAATGAATGAATTAATTAATTAATCAATACAATTAATTAATTAATCGACTAATCGATTAATCGTTTGCTTAATTAATCAATT
>NC_062523.1:31135054-31140054 GCF_022655615.1 Tachysurus fulvidraco
AGAAAAGTGACAAATTTCTACACGTTTGTGAAAAACGAATGAACCGCTTGACCCGAACTCTGAATCACCAGCAGTGCTGTCCTTCAAATCTCACACGATGCTGATAAGGTTCTTACACATGCTTACGGTTCGAGCCCCTCTGACAGTGTAAGTCACGAGAGTCCATTTTTCAGTTATTGTACAGAATACTGCGATTTTTCCCTTTTCTATCTTGTATATAATATTTTTATTTATAATCGAAGCCTTGAACTTCATCGCCGAGGCAGCGAGAACGTTTTAATTCAAAAGTCTGTAATAAACTGGTAATGAATACGGTATGTCAATATGTTCATGTCATTCTAAATATCCAAATATTAATGTATTAGCAAATATTATAAAACACATTAATTATACAGTCTAAAAGCAGATATTTAAATGTTGTTGTTTTTTTTTTTAGATTCAAGATTCAGGTTTTCTAAGTGTCGAACGCAGACGAAGCTCAAAGTGGTGTGGGGACGTTTGTCTTTAGCATTGGACAAAACAGCCTTTATTTGTGACATATACATTATATATATTATTAAGGCTTAATATTAATTACTCGATGTTTAATTTTTCAGTTAAACGCTCGTCTCGCACCTCTCAGGTTTGATTCCCACCCTGTATATGTGAAGTTCCTACAGTATGTTCGTCCTCTGCTTCAGTGGTTTCCTCTTGGCTCGGTGGTCTTGACTCCTTCCTCGGTCCGAAGACTTGCGACATCTTTAAATTGCCCATCATTACGTGCATGAGTGTGTGTGTGTGTTTATGTCCTGCAGTAGACTCTCTCAATCCTACAGGACTGTGTTCCATTTGATCGGTACAGAAAATGTGTTTTTATATAACGTAATAATTAAATGATCGCTTAATTGGGCTGTAACGAGTTTCTAACATTTAATTAGCAAATTATTTATTACTTGCATAAAAAACTATTCTTAACTTAATACTATTATTGTTATTATACTGTAATTACTTGCTTAATTATCTTCCCTTGGCTTTCTGTACAAATATTGTATTAACTGAAAGACGTGCAGATGTATAATATATAATATATCACATATATATATGTATATGTGTGTGTGTGTGTGTGTGTGTGTGTGTGTGTGTGTGTGTGTGTGTGTGTGTGTGTGTGTGTGTGTGTGTGTGTCATGACAAAAGGATTTGGTTCTGTTGAAGAAAACAATAAAGGTTTGAGCAGAAAGTACATTTGGACTTTAAAAGTCCACTACAAACATTTTCTCTCCTCTCTGATGGGTTACTGGTCTTAGGCACAACCAGTAGACCAGAACTGGTGGATCTGTGAGCGGAAGTTATATAAAGGTTTTATTTGATTCTATGTGTAGCAGGTAACGGGGGGCACGGTGGTTTAGTGGTTATCACGTTCGCCTCACACCTCCAGGGTCGGGGGTTCGATTCCCACCTCCGCCTCGTGTGTGTGGAGTTTGCATGTTCTCCCCGTGCCTCGGGGGTTTCCTCCGGGTACTCCGGTTTCCTCCCCCGGTCCAAAGACATGCATGGTAGGTTGATTGGCATCTCTGGAAAATTGTCCGTAGTGTGTGTGTGTGTGTGAGTGAATGAGAGTGTGTGTGTGCCCTGTGAGGGGTTGGCACTCCGTCCAGGGTGTATCCTGCCTCGATGCCCGATGACGCCTGAGATAGGCACAGGCTCCCCGTGACCCGAGAAGTTCGGATAAGCGGTAGAAGATGAATGAATGAATGGATGAATGAATGAATGAATGAATGAATGAATGTAACCGGTGTAACTGCTACTGAAATGTGTGCTGAGGCATGAACAAGGATTCTAGCAGCTCCATCTGAATATACTGGATATTAATAATCGCTGCCGGTTTCTCTGAGAGATAAAAGTTAAGCAGCTTTTTACCTGAAAGCTTCTTTACACAGATGAGCTGTACATTAAAATGTCAAATGGGTGGAAATAAACACAGCTCAATACCTACATTGGGGGAGAGTAGAGAGCAGAGAAGGTAAAGAGAGAGAGATAGAGAGAGAGGGCGAGAGGGAGGAGAGAGGAGAGAGAGGGAGAGAGAGAGAAGAGAGAGAGATAGACGAGAGAGAGAGAGAGAGAGAGAGAGAGACGATGGCACGAGAGCATAGAGGGACAGCGAAGAGAGAGAGAGAGAGAGAGAACGAGAGAGAGAATAACGAGATTTTATCTCTAGTCTCTCTTCTCTCTCTCTTTCTCTTTCTCTCTTTCTTTCTCCCTCTCTCTCTCTCTCTCTCTCTCTCTCTTTCTCTCTCTTTCTGAAAGCTTCTTTACACAGATGAGCTGTACATTAAAATGTCAAATGGGTGGAATGAAAAAAGATGAAGACTAAGGGGGCGAAAAAAAAAACAAAGCTCTAGCTACAGGTGAGTCAGAAGAGAGACGAGAAAAGAGGCAAAAAGAGCAGAGAGAGGAGAGGCACGAGCGAGAGAGCAGAGGAGAGGAGAGAGGCAGAGACGAAGATGAGAGGGAGATGTAGGAGAGAGGAGAACGAGAGAGAGAGAGAGAAGGCTCTCTCCTCTTTCTCTCTCTCCCTCTCTCTCTCTCTCTCTTTCTCTCTCTCTCTCTCTCTCTCTCTCTCTCTCTTTCTCTCTCTTTCGCACACACACACGCACATACGCACACACACATACGCACACACACATACGCACACACACACACACACACACACACACACACACACACACACACACACACACACACACACACACACACACACACACACACACACACACATCTAGCATAAGAGCTTCTCTGGCACTGAGAAAAAACAACTCATTGTTGCATTATTGATGCTTTTTTGTATTATCGATGTTCTTTTATTTGTGGATTTCGTTCCCTCACAACCCAAAGAGGAAAGCAGATGTGCTTTATATATATATATATTGTATATTATTATATATTATGAGAATCTATTTATAAATTTGCAGCACAGATAAATCGTCCATTAATACAGTATATCAGCCTTTGTTGTACTTCTCTGCCAATGTTCAGAATAAATCCCACAAATCATATTCTATCAAATTATCCAGCAAAAACGCTCATGGTTATAACGCTCGCACATCCTCCTGGCTTTGTGCATGTTCTTCAGTATTTCATGACATGTAAAGACATCAGTAATCATTTCAGAGGTCAAAGACAGAGAGAGAGAGATAGAGATAGACAGAGAGAGAGAGAATGTAAATGACAGCTCATTAAGAAACTCCCTGGGTCTGTCATTGCCATCGTTCCTGTGTAGAGACACATCAAACCCGAGCAGCGAGAAGATGTGTTTAAGGAACCTTAACTCCATCATGCACTTACAACCTAATGAGATGCACGTTGGTCCTTCAGCCAGCTGTCAGCTCCTGTTTTCCTTTTTCACCTGTGATCACCTGGAGTTCCCTTCCACATCTCTGGAGGCTGAGTCAGAGCGCAGAGGGCTGCGGTGAACAAAGGTGCGCTTGCAGATTGTGAGGGATGGATGTGAATATTAAGTGTCTGCAGATTGCTTCACCAACGCTCCTCCGAACAGGGCTAGTGTGAGTGTAACACACATCTTTTGCATGACACGTATATTTACTTGTCCATATAATAAAAACCTGGACTAACAGAGATATTCTTATGATGTCAGGACGTGACAGAAATGATGTGCCTTATCTGAAGAACAGCTGATGGCACTCACTGGGTTTATGGCTTCCTCTGAGACCAATCGGAATTTAATTACAGAAACCAGCCCTGAAATCTGCTTCATTAACACAGAGCTATCTGTTAGCTATTACTAAATGTGGGCTACTCGAACGAACACCGTATGACTTTGTTAGACTGTACACATTCTTACAGAGATAAATGAACACGTCCAGTGTTTCAGGGTGACGGCGTAATCTCACAATAAATCCTGCAGAAAGCAAGAAAAAAAAAAGAATCCATTACTACAGATTTAAATAGAATCACACAAAGAATTCAATGATGACGAAGATGACGAAGTGAAACAATACAAAATATATCAGCACATATCAGGGGTTCAGTCTTAAACTGTGTGTGTGTAAGTCTTAAACTGTGTGTAAGTCTTAAACTGTGTGTGTAAGTCTTAAACTGTGTGTGTAAGTCTTAAACTGTGTGTGTGTAAGTCTTAAACTGTGTGTAAGTCTTAAACTGTGTGTGTAAGTCTTAAACTGTGTGTGTAAGTCTTAAACTGTGTGTGTAAGTCTTAAACTGTGTGTGTAAGTCTTAAACTGTGTGTAAGTCTTAAACTGTGTGTGTAAGTCTTAAACTGTGTGTGTAAGTCTTAAACTGTGTGTAAGTCTTAAACTGTGTGTGTGTAAGTCTTAAACTGTGTGTAAGTCTTAAACTGTGTGTGTGTAAGTCTTAAACTGTGTGTAAGTCTTAAACTGTGTGTGTAAGTCTTAAACTGTGTGTGTGTAAGTCTTAAACTGTGTGTAAGTCTTAAACTGTGTGTAAGTCTTAAACTGTGTGTGTAAGTCTTAAACTGTGTGTGTAAGTCTTAAACTTACCTTTATACAATAAATAAGTCGTGGGGAATTCTTGGCCTAATGTTTAGAGAGTTGAACTCCTAACCCTAAGGTTGTGTGTTCGAGTCTCGGGCCGGCCACGACTGAGGTGCCCTTGAGCAAGGCACCGAACACCCCCCCAACTGCTCCCCGAGAGCCACAGCATAAAAGACTGCCCACTGCTGTGTGTGTGTTCACAGTGTGTGTATGTTCACAGTATGTGTTTGTTGACAGTGTGTGTATGTTCACTGCTGTGTGTGTGTGTGTGTGTGTGTGTGTGTGTGTGTGTGTGTGTGTGTGTGTGTGTGTGTGTGTGTGTGTGTGTGTGCGCGCGCACTGGTGTGTGTGTGTGTGTGTGTGTGTGTGTTCACTGCTGTGTGTGTGTTCATGGTGTGTGTGTTCACTGCTGTGTGTGTTCACTGCTGTGTGCGTGTGCACTGCTGTGTGTGTGTTCTCTGCTGTGTGTGTGTTCATGGTGTGTGTGTTCACTGC
>NC_062523.1:31145054-31152554 GCF_022655615.1 Tachysurus fulvidraco
TGGTCAGAGAGATGAAGAGGAAGAGAGATGGCCAGAGAGATGAAGAGGAAGAGAGATGGTCAGAGAGATGAAGAGGAAGAGAGATGGTCAGAGAGATGAAGAGGAAGAGAGATGGTCAGAGAGATGAAGAGGAAGAGAGATGGTCAGAGAGATGAAGAGGAAGAGAGATGGTCAGAGAGATGAAGAGGAAGAGGAAGAGAGATGAAGAGGAAGAGGAAGAGAGATGGTCAGAGAGATGAAGAGGAAGCCTTGTGCTCATCAGTCACTTCCTGCATGAAATCCATCTCATTACATGGAGGAATAATGACAGCTTATTGTCAAGAAAAATACAAAGGTCTGAGTTTATATTGCATTGTTTATGGAAACAATAAGACAGACGTTTAATCCGTGAGGATCTGTTTCGATCCAAAAGCTGGGAGCGATTCGATTTATTTGTACGCTTAAAGATCTTCAGTTCTTTTGACAACACTACAAGTTATGTCACAATTTAACCTTCACATATTCACAACAACGAAAACATACGAGGATCGTTTTTTTTTACGTCCGCTTCACTTTCCTCTTTATAAACACTAAATGTAAACACTGGCCATTCGATAGAAAAGAGAATGTCTAAGGCATGGAGACTTTGGGATCCCTCAGGGGTCGACGCGTCAAAGAAAATACGCTCTTTACACCGAGGTGACATCCGGAACTCTCGGATTTGTCCTTCTGGGAAAACTCCATTAAAAAAAAAAAAAAGTCTATCGATTATTGACACTATAAGTAAAAGCTTCTCTCTATAGGACTCTTCATACATGAGAGTTTCCTAAACACTAAACACTGCTCCTGAAAGGTAAACCAAAGGACATGTAGTTTCCCTCTGAGACGACGTTGTAGCCATCACTTAGACCGCTTTCTTCTTTTAGTCACTATAGCGCACGTAAACGTGACAAAAAAAAAAAAAAACAACCCAAAAAAATACTTCCGAGGAATCTTCGGTGTAATATGATTTGTTCCCACGTTCCATATTTCTATTCGACATAAAGTTTACATAACGTCCGTTGTGCACGATTCTTCATACGTGTGTTAAGTTCACAGGAGTAGTGTGCAGGTATTCGAGCAGCATCACCTGATGATTTATGGAAAAACCTGTCAATAAAAACAAATAATTCCTAACGCGTCGAAGCCGGTCTGAGAATAAAGACGGAAAAAGGAAACGTGGCCCCGCAGAGTCTGAATGTTGTAACGATAGCAGAAGATGAGGAATGATGCACGATAAATACTTTTATAAATTAAATATAAACTAATGATGAGTTAATCATGAACTATTGACTAATAAGCTCTTCACTCAACGTCAGTGTCCGATCTCGTTGATCGTCGTGTCCCGTAGCCGAAGGCTAGCCGAAAGCTTCCGAAAAGAACAGAGCCGATTATTAACAGCAAGGACGGAATAAATGAGTCTGCTTTAGGTCTTCAGGCATCAATGAAGACCACCTTAGTACACAATCATCAGTTTAGTTATTAATTATATCATTAAATATGTAGGAATAAACAAATATTATTAGATAAATAAACATAAATAAATGTTACTGTATTCGTGTCACTCTTGTGGGTAAAGGTGCAGAACCTGGGCCTGAGCCGATCAGAGCGATATTACAGTTTATTATTAGTGTCTACATTGAATAAGGTGTTTATTTGAGTACGGACGTCTGCACGATTCGGTTCATGTACAGGTTCAGGTCTGATCCGGTTTACTCCTACGCTAACGTCCAGAAGATCGGGATCGCTCGTAAATGTCGTAGTTTTCCGAAGAAATCCGTTTTTACGCGTTTCGGAAACGTAAAATGAAGAAGGAAAGAAAGTAGAAGAAGGAAAGATGTACTTTGTCCCACAGAAGCCCGTCATCGGTGACCATCGGTCCTCTGATTCGGTCTCATGTTGTGTTTGCTAATCGTGCTAGCGCAGCTGAACACCGTCGTACTGATTAAGGGAGAAATAAAAGCTGCCTTCTTTAGGTTACTTTAGTATCTGGAGCATCAGGAGTTGGATTTGTTTACAGGTTTAAAAATGGACAGGAAGAAAGATCTATCTATCTATCTATCTATCTATCTATCTATCTATCTATCTATCTATCTATCTATCTTCTCTCACCACGCTGTGGTTTTCTAATCCCTTCATAGAACAGAACAAACTGCTTCTAACCAGAACACAGAGTGAGACCAAACCTCTGAGCAGTACTGCACGTCTTTACATCATTATGCTTGTGTGGCATTTTTGCTTGTTTGTTTATCTACAATCGTATTGTTCTTCCCTTCAGCTATGATAAAGACACGTTTCTTTCTGTTAGTCGCCGGGGTTACGTATGTATGTATGTGTGGGCGGAGCTATCGATACAGGGGTGGGACCCGTTTGGGTTAGGGGCGTGTTTGTTTTGGTGATTTTCTATGTCAACATTGGCTTTCAAACAACGTAGACCGCACCTTTAATGCATCGAGTAAGTAACTTAGACTAACACGGTGGCGGTTATTCATGTGCGGATCCATCAGACTCACGTCGTAGTTCACGTTAACTCATCGTTAGTTCATGCTTAAGTCAGCATGATTATCCATGTACTATATGTAAAGTGTTACAGTAAAAGCGATCAAATTGAATAAGTATCGCATCCTAAATACCACGAGAGACAGTAAGGTTTAAAATGAGACAGAAAGTGAATTAGAATAAAACAGAATGAGCAGCTTATATAAGTGCAACGTAATTCATATGACTTGTTTTTTTGTTTTTTTTTAGCCGTTACAACTAACGCCTTCAGCAAAGGCAGCGAATGCTTTAATGACTTTAATACGTTAACCCCATGATATGATATTTGTGCGATATCAAATATCAAAGTGCAAAAAAAGGTCAATTTCAGTCAAACGTGTACATTTGTGCTTAACAGTAAAGGCCATGTTTAGGAGGTATCCCAAAATCCCAATTCAGCATTAGCGAACTTCAGTGCTAATGACCGGCTTTTTCTTTGGCCGAGCTACAGCTTAACACTCCGTGTCGGTACAGAGACGCAAAGCGATAAGGCAAAACACTGTCCGCTCCCACCGAGCACCTGGAAGGCAGCACTGAACACCTTTATGCTTGTGACAACCGTGTGAAGAACAGGACCGAATGAGCTCGATCCTCATCTCCACTCGTCTCCGCGCCTGTGCAAATCAGCTACGCCTCCGTCAGCGGTTTGATACGTCTCGTCGGCTCCTCCGTGGCCCTGCCGCTTTTTTTATTTCCTGCCGATCGCAGCTCTGTGAGATCGTGAGATTATCGAGCGGGTTGGAGCGGGAGGTCATAGTATAGTGCAGCGGAGTCTGGGAGAGACGGCGGCTCGGTCTCCTCGCCATTTCATCTTCTTCTTTTTCTTTAGATTCCTCTCGGGTACTTGTTGTCTAAGAGTGAAAGCAGGAAGTCAGAAAGGAAAGGGAAATAAGAAGATGGGGTGGAAAGATAACAGGGTGAGAGAGAGGGTGAGGAAATGATTGTGGTTGCAGTAAGATAAATTTCCCCTTCAGTTCTGCCAGACATTCCTGCACTGAGCTCAACGTATACAGCAAAGAGGAAATTCTGAGTTACCGATATTACACCAAACAGTTCCAACTAAACTAAACTAAACTAAACTAAACTAAGCTAAGCTAAGCTAAACTAAACTAAACTAAGCTAAACTAAGCTAAGCTAAACTAAGCTAAGCTAAACTAAGCTAAACTAAACTAAGCTAAACTAAACTAAACTAGGGTTGGCTAAAGGCTTTTTTCATTGCATTGACCGGTACCATTCGGTCACATCCGGCGTGCGGCGTGCCCGACCGATCACCAAATGATTTTCTTATCACTTTCCCAATGATACATCTGTCATTCAGTCATGTAGTCATTAAAACAAGCGATCTAACCTCAGACTATTGAAACCTTTCCCGTGAACGAAGGTGAATGTGTGAGTTATTCTCATTTTGATGTCAGATTTATTTTTCGATTTTCGCTCGTGGAAATGTTCGCCGTAAGTCGGCGATTTTTCTGTGACATAACCACAATATGCCATGATGAAATTATTGGTTTGGGATAAAATCAATTATAAAAAAAAACTACAGAATGCCGGAAGGCTGAGCATCGGAGGATGGACGACATCTTAATCGGAGTCAATGCTAATCTTATATATAATTTGTTATTCAGCTTCTCTTTAAAACCAGAGAAGCTTTTTTTATTAAATTGAATTATTTTATGGGGGTCACGGTGGCTTAGTAGTTAGCACATTCGCCTCACACCTCCAGGGTTGGGGGTTCGATTCCCACCTCCGCCTTGTGTGTGTGGAGTTTGCATGTTCTCCCCGTGCCTCGGGGGTTTCCTCCGGGTACTCCGGTTTCCTCCCCCGGTCCAAAGACTTGCATGGTAGGTTGATCGGCATCTCTGGAAAATTGTCCGTAGTGTGTGAGTGTGTGAGTGAATGAGAGTGTGTGTGTGCCCTGTGATGGGTTGGCACTCCGTCCAGGGTGTATCCTGCCTCGATGCCCGATGACGCCTGAGATAAACACAGGCTCCCCGTGACCCGAGAAGTTCGGATAAGCGGTAGAAGATGAATGAATGAATGAATGATTTTATTTTCTATCCCCTGATGTGTTTAAAGATGGTGTTCTCGATCAAGCCACACCGGATTCCACCTGTTTAATCAGTTCATCTCAGCTTTTTATAGACTCGTTGTGGCTTCTGCTTGGTTAAAAAAAAAAAAGAACATTTCCACCTACGTCGTCCCTTCACGGATTAGATTGAATCTAGAGAACTGTCTTTAAACACCAAGCACTTAACTTTAAACCTGAACCAATCAGGAGATATAAAATGTAGACTGTAGAAATATCCTGAGTTCTAACCTCCATAATATATCCATAATACATCCAAACAATCATCCTGTTCTAGATACTACTGAAAAAAAAAACCCACATAAAACATGCATCTATTTCTGAAAATATCTGGCAACCCTGGAGACCCTGGACATGCGGTGTTTTTAAATAATAGGTACATCTTGGAGCATTTACCTACCTGATTACTCGGACCAGCTCATGAAAGGCTTTGTCCACGTTCATTGGTGGATCCTTAGCGCTCGTCTCGATGTAAGTGATCTGTTTTGTGAATGAAAGGTTTAAAAAAATGCTCTGAACTCTCATACTCGATGACTCACTCACTCACTCACTCACTCGCTCACTCACTCACTCACTCGCTCGCTCACCCACTCGCTCACTCGCTCACTCACTCACTCGCTCACTCGCTCACTCACTCACTCGCTCGCTCACCCACTCGCTCACTCGCTCACTCACTCACTCGCTCACTCGCTCACTCACTCACTCACTCACTCCATCTATAAATAAAGCAGCTGAAAATATTGGCCATCGACGATTAGCTCATCACGTAGGCAAACAGGGACTTAATCACAGGCTGTTTTTAGGGGTGAGTCAACACAGGAGCCTGCGATTCACCACACACGCTAAAATAAGCGTCTGCCGGTCTTCAGCCTCAGGGAGAAAAGCTCTCCAGATATCTCTCTTCCTGTCTCGCTTTCATGTTTGCCAACGAATTGAGACTTGCTCATCGTTTTCTAATTAAAGACAGAAGCCGTAGCGGCGTTGGAGACGGAGGCGTGTTATAAAGAACTCCGAAGCCTTTAAGAAATCCTAGAGCGAGCTGTGACTTTTGGAATCTGAGCCACGAGACAGACGTGTGTTCTATATATTTACTTTTACGGTAAATGTCATCCATAATCCTGCTTCCAGATAAAGAAGAAGACAGTCGAGCACGGCCGTAACCGGCGACGCTGAGAGGAGATCGTTTAACACCTTCGTTAGTATAAGTTACATGAACAAATCTGGTCACATGACCAGAACAAAGCAGTTATTTAAAGTGACAGAACATGTCAGAGGTTTCCTTCGAGATTCGTATTATTTACTCCGAGACCAAAAGAAGAAACCCCGGATTTAACGTCACGAGACTCGCCTTCAGACCTTCAGTAAAGAGTTAAACGTTTAAAACTATAAAGATAAAAGATGAAAATACGCTGAAACCTACATTGTGTTTGTCAGCCATCTCACAGCCCTGTTCATTCGTCACCTTCCTCAAATGAACCAGGTCCACCTTATTGGCTACGAGGATCATAGGAAAGGACTCTCTGTAAGAAAGAGGAAGATTTCACGACACACTGGTAACAACACAACAAGCTGCGAGATGCTCTACTTTCAGGCGTAGAGGTCTCGGAGGGGAAGACGTGTGCGGCACGCTCACCGATCCTTCACCCTGAGGATGAGCTGGTGAAATCGATCGACGTGCTCGAAGCTGGCCTTGTCTGTGACGGAGAACACGATGAGGAAGCCGTCTCCGGTCCTCATGTACTGCTCACGCATGGCGCTGAACTCCTCCTGGCCTGCTGTGTCCAGTACTAAGGAAAAATAATAAAAACATAAATACACACCGCGGCACGGTGGCTCGTGGTACAGGAACGCTCGGATCATCTGTGCTGCGGAAACATTAAAATACGATCTGTGTTATACAGCAGTGTAACATTCTACAGTACACTACGTGAATCGACACGGTTATGTTAACAACCTTGTTATAAGCACACATAGCATACACTGCTAATAGCTAACAAGAAGCCTGGCGTAACTCAAAGCTAACATGAAGCCTAGCATAAATCAAACCTTGACCATTTCATGACCTACTATAAGTTTTAGTTAGAAGAAGAAATAAATAGATATTATGTGATAGATATATGGGGGGGACACGGTGTCTTAGCGGTTAGCACGTTTGCCTCACACCTCCAGGGTCGGGGGTTCGATTCCCGCCTCCGCCTTGTGTGTGTGGAGTTTGCATGTTCTCCCCGTGCCTCGGGGGTTTCCTCCGGGTACTCCGGTTTCCTCCCCCGGTCCAAAGACATGCATGGTAGGTTGATTGGCATCTCTGGAAAATTGTCCGTAGTGTGTGAGTGTGTGTGAGTGAATGAGAGTGTGTGTGTGCCCTGTGATGGGTTGGCACTCCGTCCAGGGTGTATCCTGCCTCGATGCCCGATGACGCCTGAGATAGGCACAGGCTCCCCGTGACCCGAGAAGGTCGGATAAGCGGTAGAAGATGAATGTATGAATGAATGAATGAATGAATGAATGAATGTAGATATATGATGAGAGAATGCTAATACAGTTAGCATATGCTAAAGCACAAATTTCCCACATTTCCTACTTAAATAAAAGACTACAGTTCATCTTAAAATGACTGTTAAAGACAAATTGATTGTATACTGTAGATCATGTGTGCCGTATGCTACGTTTTGGCCGCTACGCTTTCAGAGCTAAAAAAGCTGCATAGACACCAGTAGCACTCCATCGACGGCCACAGAAGACAAACGAAAAGCGACGTAAGCAGCTTGTCGCACGTCAGTGTGAACGTAGGGTTGCGTTGCAGCTGTGAAACAGCTGTTTTCTGGAAGATCTGGAGTTCAAAATAAATCTTCCGCTAG
>NC_062523.1:31157554-31165054 GCF_022655615.1 Tachysurus fulvidraco
ATTCAATTTTAGGTGAGAGAATGTGACTGTGTGCTGCTGGCTGTTTAACACATTTATTTATTTTTTTGTTTGTTTGTTTGTTTGTTTATTTATTTATTTACTTCATATCTGACAGCTGCATGCCAACGAGTGGAGAGCCGGAAACAGACACTCCCTCGAGTTTCAAGCTGATTTCTCTCTCTCTCTCTCTCTCTCTCTCTCTCTCTCTCTCTCTCTCTCACACACACACACACACACACACACACACACACACATATAGACATACACACACATACAGACATACAGTATACACACACACAGAGACATACACACACACAGAGACATACACACACACAGAGACATACACACACACAGAGACATACACACACACAGAGACATACACACACATACACACACACACACACACACACACACAAACACACCACCACCACCACCCCCACACACACAGTCTGTCCATCCCTAATAATCCCGTTAATAAATGTAAATGAAGGGACTTACCAGAGGTCTGCCGGTTGCCTTGTTCAGATGGGCTGTGTTCCAATCCCTTCTCCACATGCCCTTAATGTCAGTGTAGAGGTTGTTTGTTCAACAGGTTCTCCTTCACGGTCGGGAGCACAAACAATGCGCTTTTGCTCTTTCTTCCTCTTCTTCTTCTTCTTCTTCTTCTTCTTCTTCTTCTTCCTCTTCCTCTTCTTCTTCCGCTCTCGTCAAATTTCTCTGCCACAAATCTTCACATCGCAACCGCGGAGTCTATAAATAGAAAAGTCAGAATGGTCTCGTCGGCAGGACGCCGGACATTTCGGAGAAAATACTGAATAATTTCCGCACAGTTCTGTTCTACATCCTGCGAATAGACGCTACAGTGTGTCTACAGTGTACAAGCTACAAACTGTCTCTCTCCCCGACAGCGGTGTCCAGATGTTGCAGCTTTCCCCGCTTGGGAAAGTGGACTATTCCGTCACGCTCTGTGTGTGTGTGTGTGTGTGTGTGTGTGTGTGTGTGTGTGTGTGTGTGTGTGTGTGTGTGTGTGTGTGTGTGTTATAGAAAACCTTTAAATGCAACTTACACGTATTTATATATATTTTTTTTTAATACACATCGATCCATTTTGGTCCAAAAAACAATCTGTGACTGTAACACTGTATGATGTGTCATTACGTGTCATCACGCGTCGTTATGCGTCGTTACGTGTCGCTACGTGACGTTACTTGTCTTTACGTGTCGTCACGTGTCATTTACGGCTATAAAATACATCAGGATGTAGTAAAAGTGGCTGGCTCAAGTCACCTTACCCTCAGCTAGATTCTCGGTTCCCATTCACCTATACACTTATACATGGCAGGTCTCTGTTTGACTTGAGTGAACTGGAGTTGTATCCTATACTATATGGCACTTTGTCATATTTACAGCATTCATTCATTCATTCATTCATTCATTCATTCATTCATTCATTTCCTGCCGCTTATCCGAACTTCTCGGGTCACGGGGAGCCTGTGCCTATCTCAGGCGTCATCGGGCATCGAGGCAGGATACACCCTGGACGGAGTGCCAACCCATCACAGGGCACACACACACTCTCATTCACTCACACACACACACACTACGGACAATTTTCCACGCTCAATATCCATCCCCCTGCCAAGCAGGTTCATCATCACCAGGGTCCCCCGTTGGAAATCCTTAAACTGCTGATACCGTGACAATGTTTGGTAAAAGCAGCAGTTAGTCTCAGCTAAACTTTAAAACAAACCCAAACATTGGAACGAGTGAAAAACAGAAAAGTCTCACCTCTCCTCCTGAACCATGCCTCTGTGAATGGAGATGGCAGGGAAGGTTTCCTCCACAAGCAGCTGAGAGAGCGCAATGCAACGTAACGTGCTACTGACTTCACGCAGATGACGACCTGCACACAAACCACAAACACAGAGCACTGGTTGTCTGCGCCTTAGCTGAGACAACATAAGCTGAGACAACACCATGTCTCAAAGCAGAGCCAAAGTGTCAGGAAGAAACTGTGTAAGGTCGTGTCGTTGTTGCAGGGATACTGAACACTTTTCATGGTTAACTCAGCTGACAGTCCTGGAAGGATGTCACCAGTTAGCTTGGCAGTGTAACACACAAGTTCAGCATCATAGTCAAACTTTGTTGTATATTGGTTTATGTGACTTTAGTACACACTTATTTAATGTTTTGCGGGACAGGAATAAAGAAAAGATTGAACGGTCTTTGTCACCTACACTATCTAACTTTCACATTATGTCTCTCTCAAATTTGTGTATCATATTGTGTATGTATTTATTTAATAAAATAAAAATAAAATAAATACTGGGGGAGTTGTTGTGTTCGGTAAGGATCACTAACCGCAATTTAACAAAATTTTATTGGCTGTTTCTATTTTCTGATTGGCTGATAAGTGTCAGCCTCGGCTGAGAACTCCAGGGGAGACACGCTATAGAGACAGCGGTGCGGACTGATACATTTTGGGCACTGCGGCTTATTAAATATATGATAAACAGTAAGTTTTTCTGCGTGAGAAATACAATGTGTGGCAGGAGAACGTGATAAAAGACCGGCATGACGGACTGTCACTCTCAGTGTGTGACACACACACACACACACACACACACACACACACACACACACACACACACACACCATTGTAGCAGTGTTACATGCAGTAGGCTATAAGCTAAGTAGTGATTGTTCATTTGAAGTTTACACAAGTGGAAGAACTAATAAACTTACACCTACTAGCACTGTGCATTATATTGTGAAAAGAGTAGATTATCTTAATATTAAAACCTTAAATTTTCTCTGGACTTATAGATAGACTTTTGGAACGAAAAAAAAAACTATTCGTGACGATTTATAGTGATTTTATTTCTTTGCCTACATTGACGCTGATGCATTAAGAGGAGGGGGTCCCCCGTACCAAGATGGCGGCTCTATTGACGCATTCGTTACTGCCGTAACCATGGCGACATCTAGTGTATATGTCTATGTCGTTCCACTAGCTGACGTAAACAGTGCGCCGCTTTACGGTAGCTGTTATGGCGCTCACATGTCTCGTCCTTGTAGAAATGCAGCTCTGATGTCTAGCGCGTGTGAATTAAAGTGCGTAGAATTCCGACTGTAATTTAGTTCCAAAGCTTTTACGTTTGAAACGTACATCATTAACGTGTTATGTCGTATTCTGTAAAAAGGATTTGAGTTTGTTAGCATTGCAGCTAACAGCAGTTCAGTTTGTTTACTTTAAACTCGACCCCATTGTGGTGGTGACGTCATTGACGTGTGTTTATCACTCACGTGTTTCGTCTGATCTCCTGCTTAACATTTAAATAAGTTGATTTAATATCCCACAGTCCAGCAGAAGGGTTTAATGGCTTCTCGTGTGTTAAAGATCTCAGTCCTGGTGCAGAGATTTCGGACTCCACTTCTTCTTGTTGGTTGTGGAAGTGTTTTCACAGTGAACATTTTCTACCATGTCTTTCCAGGAAACACTTACCGTAAGCTCTACCAGGCCTGGAGCAAAGGAGAGCCATGCACTTTATCCGAAAAGCTGGAGATTGTGTTCCAGCAGGTTCTGAAGGACTCAGCAGTCGGTTCTTCCGAGAACTACACGGCTTTCGCAGCTTACGGTTTCCATCCGGTCGGTGCCGGAATCCCGTGGCTTCCCTCCGGGGCACAGATCGGCATCCCGTCCAACTTTAACAGCACAGTGGGTGATCTGTCAGGAATCACTAACCGCACCATTCTCATCAACGGTAAAGAAGTGGATTGGGACAGTGAGACAGGCAGCACACTGAAAAATGCCCTGGTGTTGTCTGAAGATGCGCAGAAGTTTGCCGTGGCACGTGAGGTGGCGCGGTTAGAGAGTGCTGGCCCGGTGCTGCATGCTGCAGTGGCTCCCACCTGCCTGGCTGGAGCCTGGATTTACAGCGTGGCTCTCAAACAGATGTTTGGACTCTTTGCCGGATCCGTCATCCTCAGGGCCGGAGTTAACACGCTCGCTCTGGGTCTGGGAGCCCTGTCGTACTTTTTAGCGTCTGATGCCGTGAACCAGTGGCTGGAGTTCCACTCGGACCGGCGGGCCGCCAGTTTGTCCCACAGCTACACAAAGGGGGGAGTTGAGTTCTATGAGAAGATTCTGGCGAGGAATAAGACCCTGCGTGTTCTGATGGGGCCCAAAGGGGAGGAGATGTACACACCAAGTGGCAATCTGTTCCCTGCCAGCCTGCTGAGTATGAAGCACGCACCCTACACGTCGAGGCGAGACGCAATCCTGAATCTACTGAAAGAGGAAAAAGTGTGAAGGACTTTTTGTTTTGCAGTAAATGGTTCTGTTGAATAAAATACAAAGCTGTGTTCACAAAGACTTTCTGACGTTCTTCGATAAACAGTCATGTGCGTTGACGTTACGCTGTAGGTGTGTTTGTGGGGAGAGAAGGATATTAGGATCAAATATATGTGTATTTGACTATTTCCTGTTTGCTGACACATGCCTACCGTACGTTAGTGTAATTCTAACGCGTTGCCATGTGGTGACAATATTCATCATCCTCGGTTAAACCAATGGTAGGACAAAAAGTGATTTGATTATAGTTGAAATGTATTGATACCTGAAGAATCAGGAACCAATGAGAGGAGAGAACAACACGGTTCACCTTCATGCAGTTTCTCTCCATGTTTTGTAGGTTTTGCTCAGAATGTTCAGAGGTACTTTTGGTTATAACACTGTATTTAAAATTGCATTTATGATGTGAAATTGATTCCTGCCTCTGCTCTGTGCCACTGGTTTCCTACCCAAAGACATGCGCTGCAGTTTGATGCACATCTCTAAATTGTCTGAAGTGTGTGAATGTGTGTGATGGATAACATACAAAGTGGACGGATAGAAAAATAAACAGCCTTTATTCTGTGAACGAGATCATTTATTTGTCTTTTGTATAACGTCAGGCGTCATCGGGCATCGAGGCAGGATACACCCTGGACAGAGTGCCAACCCATCACAGGGCACACACACACACTCTCATTCACTCACACACTCAGGACAATTTTTCAGAGATGCCAATCAACCTACCATGCATGTCTTTGGACCGGGGGAGGAAACCGGAGTACCCGGAGGAAACCCCCGAGGCACGGGGAGAACATGCAAACTCCACACACACGAGGCGGAGGCGGGAATCGAACCCCCGACCCTGGAGGGGTGAGGCGAACGTGCTAACCACTAAGCCACCTAGCTCTAACATGCTTTTATTTATTTATTTTAATCTAAAGAAATGGGGGAAAAGCAGAAACACACATAACATAAACACAACAAAGTTTCTTATGTGTTAGTCAGGTTGGATCACAAGTAAAGCTGCTACAGTCTTTGTATTTAAGAAATCTAGACTAACGATTTCTATCAACTTTAGCTTCAGTGTTGTTCTACAGTAAGTCTTGAATCCAGGACATATTGATTCAGAGGGAAACTGAAGAACCAGAGAACCCTCAGAGAACCACCCTGGGAGAACATAAAGATCATGGTCATGGGGATTGTAAATAAAGACAGTCCTATTTCTGGATGTTTCCTCTGCAAAAATAGTAACGACATCCTGAAATAACTTTGAGTGTTCCTGTTTTCGTTCGTCCACCTCCTTTGTGTGTGCATCATCTATATATATCTGTTCATTTATTAGCAACAAATACACTTGGGATTGAGATCAAAAGTTTTCCTTTCCTCAGATCTACATGGAGATGTCTTTGCTTGACCCGACTCGTGACAGCTTGTGAAGATTGTTACAAAATAAAAGAATAAACTTGTCGTGAAGACCAGAGAGCTGAGGGTTAGGGTTAGGATCACAAGCCAATACAGAAATTTGGGATCTCCAGAAGGAAAGAAACCACCGGTGTACTAACAAGCAGACATCCATCAGATTTGGCAAGAAAAACACCGAAACACCGAGATCTATGAAGAAAAACCCCAAAACTACATGCAGTAACATCACCAACATGGAAACGGTGACCATGTCATAGTTTAGCATTTAAAGAAGATTTTGAGACAATAAATATACTATTCTGGTATAACTCACTACTCATATGTGTTCTGTAAATTTATTTATTTGTGAATGAAATGAAAACCTGAATGAAAACATGGACTACTGAGTTATCATAGGGGGACACGGTGGCTTAATGGTTGGCACGTTCGCCTCACACCTTCAGGGTCGGGGGTTCGATTCCCACCTCCACCTTGTGTGTGTGGGAGTTTGCATGTTCTCCCCGTGCCTCGGGGGTTTCCTCCGGGTACTCCGGTTTCCTCCCCCGGTCCAAAGACATGCATGGTAGGTTGATTGGCATCTCTGGGAAATTGTCTGTAGTGTGTGAGTGTGTGTGAGTGAATGAGAGTGTGTGTGCCCTGTGATGGGTTGGCACTCCGTCCAGGGTGTATCCTGCCTCGATGCCCGATGACGCCTGAGATAGGCACAGGCTCCCCGTGACCCGAGAAGGTCGGATAAGCGGTAGAAAATGAGTGAGTGAGTGAGTTATCATATACGTTAAACAGAGTGCAATTATATTTCTGGCCACTAGATGTCGCTGTATCTCTACACAAAATTCACACCGTGTCTGATTTACAGGTGAATTCGGGTCAAATGGATAGTTTAAATGCGCATGATTACTTTTCTGCTCTAATACGTTATAGACAAAACGTATATTAGTGAGCACTAATGAAGGAAATTGTACTGCTTTGTTTATATAATACTAGAATTTTTATCATCAACTAGCTCTTATATCTGATTTATTAATGTTTATAAATGTGTCATTGAGGATGAAATTCAACACAATGCTGTTTCACTCCTGATAAAAGACTACACACCTTCACACACACATCCACACCTAGGGGCAGTTAAGTGTAAACAATCCTCCTCTGCAAGGTGAGAAGAATCTGGAGAATGTGGAGAAACATCCTCTTTAACACTGAGAGAAAATGTGAAACTCCACACTCCAGGGTCAGGGTCAGGGTCAGGGTCAGGGTCAGGGTACTTTAGTACACACTTTAGTACACACTGCATCCTTCCTATAATAATACAGTACTATCTCTTATACTGGCAGCTACAGTGGTACAAACATAAGTATAATATTGTGTGTGTGTGTGTGTGTGTGTGTGTGTGTGTGTGTGTGTGTGTGTGTGTGTGTGTGTGTGAGAGAGAGATCCAGCAGGAGTGTAATGTGTGTGTATATGTGTGTGTGTGTGAGAGAGAGAGAGAGGGGGAGAGAGAGAGAGAGAGAGAGAGAGAGAGAGAGAGAGAGATCCAGCAGGAGTGTAATGTGTGTGTGTGTGTGTGTGTGTGTGTGTGTGTGTGTGTGTGTGTGTGTGTGAGAGAGAGAGAGAGAGAGAGAGAGAGAGAGAGAGAGATGGGTCTGTACCCTGTCCAGGGTGTCTCCAACCTTGTGCCCCATTCTAGGTTCCCCTTTAGACTGAATAGGATCTTTATTATTATTATTATTATTATTGTTATTATT
>NC_062523.1:31172554-31189405 GCF_022655615.1 Tachysurus fulvidraco
TTTATTCGGCGTTAACGTCAGGAACGATGGAGACGCTACAAGTTTTAATCAATTAAGTCTTCACATTAGGAAGGAAACAGGAAGTGGGATCGAAGTGCAGGAAAATGTGTCATCATTCTTTCTCTGGCGTGCCACATCACGTGTTTTGTAACTTGAGACGCACAAGGACACACACACACACACACACACACACACACACTTCTAACCTCTTTACCCTGGTCGTGGTCCAGGTGCATCCACAACCTCTTATCCTGTTAACACCGAGTCTGAAACTCACCAAGGAACTCCTTCCTCAACTCCTTCCTCCTCCACTAATAGTGGCAGCTCAGTGCTTGTGGTTCTGGGCAGCTAAGCAGAAGGTTTGGGGTTCAAGCCCCAGCACCTGCAAGCTGCCACTGTTGGGTTCCTCGAGCAAGGAGCATTAAACATCTCCCTTTCCTGACTGACCCCAAGCTTGCTGACAAGAAGAAGAATTTCTCTGATGTGAGGATGAACTCTTCGAAATCAAGACCACTTCTTCTTTTTTTCTTCTTCTTCTGGGCTAAAGTCCAGAGGTGGACATCAGAACCCGTCTTTGGTTTTCGGCGCCACGGCGTAGAGCGGAGTTTGTCAAACAGCGAGCCAGGATCGCAGCAGGAAAACAAACATCGGGACACAATAAGCTTTTCGGAACAAGAGACCGTCGCTGGAAAAATGTACAGAATCCAGTCTGTAAATATTTGTCAGCAGTGAGTGAATGACACACTGCACAGTCACTGGGAAGTGCGAGACGGAGCTGTCAGGTCTACAGCACGGGGTTTCATCTCTACTTCTAAAAGACGAAGAGAGGACGTTAACCAGTTTACTTGTGTTTCAAGAAACCAAACATACGGTAAAGGAACTCGGTCTCTGAGACGAGTAAATGTTACGTTTATTAACAAATTTAACGTCATCTTCAGACCTCACATCCTTTGATTGTGCAGTGAAGGAAAAGCTGATCCACGGTTAAAGTTAAAGGCGGGGTGAGAAAACCGAGTCGGGCCGAATAGTAAACACAAACAAGACAAACGTGTAGCCGATAAGCAGAAAGGGGCGGGGCTTGTCGATATGGGCGGAGAGAGCGTTTGGTGCGCGTGTGTGACGTTAGCAGAAAGCGGTTTTAACATGGACATGGAGGATAAAAACAAAGAAAGAAAGAGAAGAAAGACTTACGATAAGGACAAGAAGTAGGACGTGTTAATATAGGATCAGCTTTCCAGCGCTGGAGAGAACTGAAGGAGCAGGAAGTTGGCCACATATTCACAGGTTGGAGTTTCCCGAGTCAATAACTCCTGAGCTAAACGCTGTTACTACACAAATAACACCTCTTTTCTATCGTAGTGATGTAGAGAGGCAGCTACAACCTCGTTTTGTGTAGTAACAGCGTTTAGCTCAGGAGTTATCGACTCGGGAAACTCCCACCTGTGAATATGTGGCCGACTTTACTTAAGACGCCGAGGCGCTTTTTTCCTTCTCGATAGGTGAGTAACGTTGGTTTTGCTTTGTTACACAGAACTAATATATGCCTTTGTCCTTTACATCATTATGCTTGTGTGGCATTTTTGCTTGTTTGTTTATCTACAATCGTATTGTTCTTCCCTTCAGCTATGATAAAGACACGTTTCTTTCTGTTAGTCGCCCGGGTTACGTATGTACGTGTGGGCGGAGCTATCGATACAGGGGTGGGACTTGTTTGGGTTAGGGGCGTGTTTGTTTTGGTGATTTTATATGTCAACATTGGCTTTCAAACATCAGAGACCGTGCCTTTAACTGCTGAGTAACCGAGTGTGTGAAGTCGGCAACGTGTCACACCTGTAAGGCTACGGGACGGAGTGTGTATGGCTGTCACAACGGTTTAATGGCTCTCTATTTATGAGTTGCTCTTTCAGTGAAAGCTGGTTAAGACATTTGATGCTACTCTTCAGGACCGTGAGGTTCAGCTGGGGCTCATGGGAGCTCATCTGCACAACCATGACACCACGGAGAGCGCTGAGAGAACACTGAGCGTACTGTTGCTCTGTATATGAGGATGTGTGTGAAGTTTTGCTCCCAAATATTTTAATAACGGCTTTCATAATTTTCTGGGTTTTATATCATTTTATTTTTTAAATAAAAATATCGTTATAATATATTTAATAGGTTAAGAATATTTCATATCTATTTTGTTTCATGACATTTTGCTTTATGTATTATTCGATACGTGGTTATGTAAAGTGTGTGTTCACACGAGGGGGAGAAACACCTTCCTGCCTGAAACACACACACACACACACACAGACAACTTATGTGCGCCGGTTGCCGAAGGAAAGGAAAAGTCTGTGTTTATCTTCCTGAAATAAAACCGAGTAAATAACGAGCGAGCTATCGCACAGTTACATGCTAGTCTCGGATCTCTGCTTCCCATGATGCACCTGGGCTCCTCTTGACCTGCTCGAAACCCCATTAGCCTTCGAGCAGAATTTCACCCCAGTTTACTTTTAGACCTCTCTGACAATCGCGCCGGTCAGCAGCCAAACATTTAAACCCCATCACACAAACATCGTCCTGTAGCCATGCAGACGTCCCGGGGCGTTGGGTTGCCAGGTGATGAAACTTCCTACATATTCATATGGTCTTGGATGATAAAGCTGTGTATACCTGACGTCCATCACTGACAGCTATCAGCTCTCCACACTCCATCATCTCACGGACAAGACAGAGGAATGTAGTCACACGTGCGAAGCCTCCAGGCTCAGCTTCACATCTTCTCTGTGGTTTCCTATTGATCTGGAGGCTGTAGGTTAAACCATGAAGAGCTCTGTAAAGTTCTCCCAGCATGTAGCTCTTGTTACACCATGTTCCACTCAAAGCCCTTTACAACCTCCTTAACCTTCTCCAGGGAATCATCTCCTGACTAATGAAAAGCCAGCAGTGATCCTACAGACTATCGATCTATCTCTGTGTTGGTTTCTCCTTTATGTGTAGAGGAGCTGTGTGTGGTGAGCTGCTCAGAGGAATAGCATGTGTGTGTGTGGGGGAGGGGGGATGTCGGAGTAATTCAATTTAGTTTATTTGTATAGTGCTTTAACAATGGACATTGCCTTTAAGCAGCTTTACAGAACCTACACAATATAGACAAAAGACTTTAAGATAAAGACTTGATTTAAATTTATTTGTATTTATCTCTGATGAGTAAGCCTGAGGTGACTGTGGCAAGGAAAACTCCCTTAGATGGTGCTATAAACACCGGAGAGAGCGAGATTTAAAGCGCTATAAACGCAGAGTACGGGATTATACATCGTTTATAAACACCGGAGAGAGCGGGATTGTACATCGTTATTAACACCGGAGAGAGCGGGATTATACATTGTTATAAACACCGGAGAGAGCGGGATTATACATTGTTATAAACACCGGCTAGAGCGGGATTATACATTGTTATAAACACCGGCTAGAGCGGGATTATACATTGTTATAAACACCGGAGAGAGCGGGATTATACATCGTTATAAACACCGGAGAGAGCGGGATTATACATCGTTATAAACACCGGAGAGAGCGGGATTGTACATCGTTATTAACACCGGCGAGAGCGGGATTATACATCGTTATTAACACCGGCGAGAGCGGGATTATACATCGTTATTAACACCGGCGAGAGCGGGATTATACATCGTTATTAACACCGGAGAGAGCGGGATTATACATCGTTATAAACACATCAGATTGGGATTTAACTAGTATTTCCCTACTGTATAAAACCCACGTTTGCTGTATGACAGTTAACATGTGACGAGTTTAATTTGTCTGAAACACAATGATCAGCTTGTTCCAGTAATTTAACACCATTTATTTCAGTGTGTAACTGCTAAAAGTGAAGAGAGAATCATTTTATTTAATGATGAGTTACACTGCGGTGTAGGAACGTTGTGGACGTTTCAACAGTCAGCATCTCATTACAAAATGTCTCGATTAGAGAGGACGCTCTGTGGAACATGCACATGGCTGTGGAACAATTAAAGCCTGTTCAGTGTTTGAGGAGATCACGCCGACCCAAACTACAGATTAGATATGGGATCACCGGCACTCCGGGAAAAACGGGGTCAGGGTTCAGAACCAGAAGGCTGTGTTTTTTTATGGGACTGCATATTAATTTGATGTTTGAGCTTCTAGAAGTTTCAGAGGACCAACCACACGTTCTTATCATAGAATGTAAGGCGCTAATACTTTGTCTTCGCCCTGCCCGTACGTGCATACAGACCGTATTCACATCCACAAACCCGACCGCACGATGACGAACGGCGCTATTGGGATTCAGAACAGCGTGAAGCTGTAAGTAGGTCAGGGGAACATGGGCCTCATTCTGTAGCCCAACCCACAGACTGCCATCGCAGATTGTAAAGCATTCTACAACACCCTGGTGTGCCAGGGCACTTCAGCAGCAGGACCCAGAACATGGTGTAGCTGTAATGGGGCCAGAGGGCAAAAAGTGTCTAGTTCCATTAGGACGAAAGAACAACAACAAAAAAGTGACCCGGTGAAGACGTGGGTTATGTGGGGTCACAGACAGTTCACAGGTGTGTGAGGGTGCGTGAACTGTGTGTGTGTGTGTGTGTGTGTGTGTGTGTGTGTGTGTGTAAAACAATACAGTTTCAAGGCTTATGCATGACTTCGTTCCCCCCCGCACTGCCTTGTCGCACCGTACAGCAGATGTGGCATGAGACATGACGATTGTCGCAAGACGAGACGGCCTGAGCTGCACAGGAAGCGAAGGCCGGAGATGTGAGACAGTTGTACATGGCTGGATGACTGCGCCGAAAGTCAATCCAAGATAAATACAGCTACCAGTATTGTGTTGTTCAGCTCGTCATAACCGGAAACGTCATGGTGCAGAGGATCAGATCAAAACTTAACATAAATAGAACTTTTCAGACTGAACCCCGTCTGGAGGTCATCAGCGCTCGCATGTAGCCTCAGCTTCTGGATGCAAGCTCAGAATCATGAAGCCTGCAATCTGATTGGCTATAAACCTGTCCTCCTTGTTTTATATATATATATATATATATATATACGTCTGGCAAACACTGACACGACGAGTCCTTTAGAGCGAGGTTTAGTCCCTTAATAATAATAACTTTATGGGAAGCCCCTTGCAGCTCCAGGGTCAGACTTTTGAGCAGGGCTTTTGGCCTGTGCTTAATTTTCTTGCAAGTCATGATGCAATTGTGAACTGATGTCATAACCAGGGTGTGTTTCCGACCTCAGGCCAAGTGTGTCTGGGATTATACTGCAGATGAAGCAGGATTTGCTTGTTATGTTTGCTCACAGGTTATGAGGAAAGATGTCTGGCTTGTGGGTGAAAGGGTCTGTATAATCCGTGA
The DNA here is from genome assembly GCF_022655615.1 of Tachysurus fulvidraco. Lineage (NCBI taxonomy): Eukaryota > Metazoa > Chordata > Actinopteri > Siluriformes > Bagridae > Tachysurus > Tachysurus fulvidraco. The sequence continues at coordinate 31,177,933 of NC_062523.1, forward strand.
CTAGCTGTTTACGCTGGTCCTGTTAGACACACGACGCTCCCTGATCGTTAGGAATTCCCAACTCGACTAAACGTCCGACGGTTTTCCTTTTGTTCACGTTTCAGCCCTAGACAACCTGTAAATATTTACACGTCTTTTGTCACGTGTCATCGCGAGACAGTTACGGTGTTTAAACGTAGACACTCGACCTCGTGTAAAAGACGAAGACGCTTATCTCTTATCACTGTGTAAAGCTTTATACACACGTCTGTGGTTTGTTACAGAGTGCATCCATCCATCCATCCATCCATCCATCCATCCATCCATCCGTCCGTGCTGGTACAGCACTGATTCATGTTTGTGTATTCTATATTAGATGTGTTGTTGCTGTACATGTCCTGATGTGTGTGTTTGTGTGTTTTGTGTTGCAGACTCTGGCTGGAGCGTAATGAGCTCACGCTTCCGGTTGCCTGCTGGCAGATCCTACAATGTCCGGGCGTCAGAGCTGGCACGTGACAGGCAGCACACCGAAGTGCTCTGCAACGTGGTTCTGCTGGACAACACCATCCAGCCTTTTAAGGTTAACGTAAGTAAGCGTCGATCTCTTCCCAAGCGCTTCACATGTCATTATTCCAGGTGTCTTCTTTTAGCTCCTAACAGACAGTAATGTTCCAGTTACCTACCAAGACGAGCCCTTTTTTTTTTCCTCCCCTGACTTCAGCCTAGTGGCTCCGAGTCATGTTTTGTTCCTAACATTCCTTCTGAATGAGAAGCTTCCCCTTGGGGTTCCTCTGAATCAAGTACGTACTTGCGTTCGGTGTAGCAGTGGTCTCTAATCTGGTACACTAAATCACAGTGCAGTCACAGGACACGCTGATTACATCACCACTCATTGTTCAAGCAGAAGCAGTGTGATTAAACGTGTGACCAAATAAAACGTAGAAGGAGTTATCTAAGAGGTTACGGAATACCTGTAATCGTTCTCCAGCGGAAGACTTCCCGATCCTCTTCACCTGTCGCGCTGTCGCACGTGATGATGAAACGAGTGTCACTTCCTGCGTTTTCTGTGACCCGATATCTACCCGACGGTAAAAACACCAGGTCTAAATGCCCTCCAAAACGTTTTGGAGACGGATATAAACCCGATGGTACAAACCCCTTCAGGAGGTGGTCTGGGACGCGTTTCAGATGAAACTGGACAGGTGTAAATGAATGTGGTCGTTTGAGCCTCATACGTCAGCGCTAAACTCCTCCCAAACGGAACTACGTCACTCGCAGGTGACCTTTCACCCAGGCGTCTCGCCGGGATGTGGTAGCTCAGTGGTTAAGGTGTTGTGCTACTGATAGGAAGGTCAGGGGTTCGAACCCCAGGTCCACCAAGCTGCCACTGCTGGGCCCCTGAGCAAGGCTCTTAACCCTCAGTTGCTCAGTTGTAAATCACTCTGCATAAGGGTGTCTGCTAAGTGCCGTAAATGTAAAACGCGCTGCTGCCGCCAGGGAAAACGCAGCAAACACTAAACGCTGTTTTTTGTAACATAAACCTAAAAAAAAAAAAAAAACAGTTTTTACGCCTTCTTTTTGATCACGTTCTGAAAACCGCGTACACCAAAGTGTGTTCTGTTCTCTGCATTTGACCCATCCAAAGTGCACACACACACACACCGTGAACACACACCCGGAGCAGTGGGCAACCATTTATGATGTGGCGCCCGGGGAGCAGTTGGGGGGTTCGGTGCCTTGCTCAAGGGCTCCTCATTCGTGGCCGGCCCAAGACTCGAACCCACAACCTTAGGATTACAAGTCAGACTCTCTAACCATTAGACCACGACTTGCCCTCTGACTCACTTCTATTCCAATATTATATTCATTAATAGTTATAATAAGCGAACGCTGAATCTGTAATAACCGAACAGTCCGGTGTCAGTTACGACCTCGTCTTCTTTATTTTTTATGTTCTTCCGTTTGCGGCGATAACGTAAACCAGCCGTTTCTTTTTTTATTTATTTTAGTTTTTGCCCTGGACCTAGTGAGCTACTAGTGAAACCGTAGTACAAAGTCTACAAAGAACTAAAGGATCTGTGCTCATATGAAGCAGTCGTAGAAGATCAGTTCAGCTGGATTTGATATGATTTATAGGACACTTTGAACAGTGGACATCGTCTCAAAGCAGCTGTGCAGAAATATGAACGTTCAGTATAAAGACGACCAAGTTTTCAAATAGTTTCATATTTCTCCTTAATAAACAAATCAGAGGCAAAAACGAGGAAGAAACCTGGAGAGGAACCAGACTGAAAAGGGAACCTCCTCCTCATCTGGGTGACATCAGTGTGTGGGATTATTCAGAATGTTGTTTCTCCAACTGTTTATAGACAAGTGGAATTGTGTAAGCAGGACATTTTGAGCAGTGTACTGGATAATTATTCTGGAGGATCTGCTATTTAAGATCTTTATTTAACTAACTAGCAGAGCTGAAGCCATGATATCTCCACAAACGGTCTGAGAAATCTGAGCGTGTGAGGAGAACGTAGACAGGAGATCTTCTCTGAATTCACCTTGAGTCGCTCGGATCTGTTGTCATTTTGTTGTCAGACCTCTCGAAGGTTGTAGAACATCACAACATCATATACACAAACAGGAAGGTGGTTATTCAGGGTTGTGTAGAAGTTTGCTCACCAAAGGCTTGGAGAACGCTACGATATCGAGTGTCTGCAGGCACCAGTGAAGCCTGATGTGGAGGTTCCTTGCAGGTTCTTTATATCTGTGAAGATCTGGTCTGGATTAATGTTGCCCTCAAAGCTGAGAAATCCAACCAGAAACCTGCAGGATGATGTCCGATTGGCCCCAAATCAGTTCTTCGGCAGGACGACGACCCCAAAAATACACAGTGTAGAGAAGAACAAGGAGTCAAGGAAGTGGTGGCACCACAGAGCCCCGATCTTAACGTCATCCTGTCATCCAGTCTGTCTGGGATTACATGAAGAGACAGAAGGATCTGAGGCAGTCTGCATCCACTGAAGATCTGTGGTTGGTTCAACAAGACGTGAGGAACAACCTACCTGGTCACTTCCTTTAAAAACTGTGTGAAATATTGATTAGATTTGGATTTCTCTTCTGTTCTTACAACACAATGTGTGTGTGTGTGTGTGTGTGTGTGTGTGTGTGTGTGTGTGTGTGTGTGTGTGTGTTTAAACTGTCCTGACCAAATCTCCTACACCTGCTGCTGAAGATGACTAGTCCTGGTTTAGGTCTGTTTTGTTGTTGAGTTTTTGCTGCTTACCCGCTCGACTCCTCCCACAGGATGTGAGATGTTTGTGGACAAGCTGTCTCCTGTCCTCACACATTTCTGTCATTCCGCTGTGCAGGCCTGCGCTCACAGCACACAGCTATCTCTCTCTCTGCTGCACCAAGTCGCAGTCCTGCAGCTGCTGCACATGTTTCACTCACAGTGTGAGAGGGAACACACAAACACACACACACACACACACACAGACACACACACACACAGACACACACACACACAGACACACACAGACACACACACACAGACACACACACACACAAACACACACACACAGACACACAGACACACACACAGACACACACAGACACACACACACACAGACACAAACACAGACACACACAGACACAAACACACACACACACACATACATACACACACACACATACACACACACACACACACACAGACACACACACAGACACACAGACGCACACAGACACGCACACACACACACACACACACACACACACACACACACACACACACACACACACACACAGAAACACACACACAGACACACACACACAAACACACAGAAACAGACACATACACACACATAGAGACACAGAGACACAGACACACAGACAGAGACACACCCATTCACACTCAGACAGACACACACCCATTCACACACAGACAGAGACACACTCAGACACCCAGACACATACACAGATACACACACAGACGCACACACACACACACACACACACACACACACAAACACACACACATAGAGACACAGACACACACAGACAGAGACACAGAAAACAACACAGACAGATACACAGACACACACACACAGAGAGACAAACACATACACACACAGACACACACACGCAGAGACACGCACAGACACACGTACACAGACACAGACAAAAAAACAGACACAAACAAACAGACACACACCCCAACACACACAGACAGAGACACACACAGACACACACACACTTTCATGAGTTATCTCTTCTTTTCGGTTAGTGATGTGGTAATATTTGAACATGCAGTTAATATCTGTGGTAATTAACATCCTTTATAAGCTGAGGGATTATGGGAAAGTTTTATTAACAACACTGTAAGGAGTCTCAGGAGTCTGTGCTTCTCTAACAGTCACTGTATTCTGCTTCACAACAGAAACTTGTGGCCGTTCAGGGAACTGTTGCTCATATCTGCTCTAACGTACATGATAACTAACAGAGCGATACACTGTTTGGTCACATCCCAGCTCTCGTACACCAGACAGCTCTCAGTACCATATGGGAGGCTACTGTGTGGAGGGAGGGGGAGGGAGGGGAGGGGGAGAGAGAGGGAGAGAGAGGGGGGGAGGGGATAGAGAGGGGGGGAGGGGATAGAGAGGGGGGGAGGGGATAGAGAGGGGGGAGGGGATAGAGGGGGAGAGAGGGAGGGGGGAGAGAGGGGGAGGATCTGGTTTATTTTATTTTTATTTTTTATCTATATCATTTCTGCCTATTCTTTTTTCTCTCTCCTTTCTGCTCTTTCTTCTTTCTTGCTGTTTTCTTCTCTCTTTCTCTATTTCTTCTTTCTGTTTTTTTCTCTCTCTTTCTACTCTTTGCTTTCTATCTTTCTCTTTCTCTTCCTTTTTTCTCTCTCCGCTTGTTTTTTTTCTTCTCTCTTTCTTTCTTTTTTCTCTCTTTGTTTCTTCTTTCTTTTTTTCTCTCTTTTTTCTTCTCCGCTCTTCTTTCTTTTAGTCTCTCTCTTTTTCTTTTTGTTTTTCTTTTTCTCTCTCTTTTCTTTTTCTTCTTTTTCTTTTTTTTTTTTTCTTTCTTGTTCTTTTTTCTTCTCTTTATGTTTTCTTCTTTTTCTCCTCTCTTTGTTAGTCTTTTTCTTCTCTATTCTTTTTTTCTCTTTTTTTTCTTTTATTTCTCTCTTCTTTGTGTCATTTTATCTGTTTGTCTTTTTCTTTCATTCTTTCTTTCTTTTCTTCTTTTTTCTTTTCTTCTCTCTTTCTTCTTTTTTTCTCTTTCTTTCTTTCTTCTTTCTTTTTTTTTCTTTCTTCTCTTCTTTCTCTTCTCTTTCTCTCTTCTTTCTTTCTTTTCTCTTCTTGCTTTTTCCTTATTTTCTTCTTTCTCTTCTCTTCTCTCTTTCTTTCTTTCTTTTTTCTCTTTCTTCTTTTCTTTTTTCTTCCTTTTGTCTTCTCTTTTTTCTTCTTCTTTTTCTTCCTTTTTCTTCTCTTCGTTCTTTTTCTTTTTCTTCTCCTTTCTTCTTTTCTTTTTTGTCTCTTTCTTCTTGTCTTCTTTTTTCTTCTCTTCTTTTCTTTTCTATCTTTCTTTCTTTCTTCTTTCTTTTTTGTTCTTTTTTCTCTTCTTCTCTTTCTTCTTCTTCTTTTTCTTTTTTCTTTTCTTCTCTTTTCTCTACTCTCTTTCCTTTTTCTCTTTCCTTCTCTTCTCTTTCCTCTTTGCTTTTTCTCTCTCTTTCTCTCTCTTCTTTTTCTCTCTCTTTCTCTCTTTCTTTCTTTTTTCTTCTCTTTTCGTTCTTTTTCATCATTTTTCTCTCCTTCTTCTTCTTTTTTCTCTCTCCTTTCTTTCTTTCTGTCCTTTCTTTTTTTTCTCTCTCCTTTCTTTTCTCTTCTTTCTCTTTTCTCGCCCTTTTCTCTCTCTTCTTCTTTTTTTTCTCTCTTCTTTCCTTTTTTCTCTCTCTTTCTTTCTCTCTTCTCTTTCTCTCCTTTTTCTCTTCTCTCTCTTTTCTGTTTCTCTTTTTTTCTCTCCCTCTCTCTCCCTCTCTCTTCTTTCCTTTTTTTCTCGTTTTTCCCCTCTCTCCAGAGGGGGGGCAGAGAGAGGGGATAGAGAGAGAGAGATAGGAAGGGAGAGAGAGAGAGAGACAAAGAGGGGGGAAAGGGAGACAGAAAAGGGGGAGACAGAGAGAGGCAGAGGGGTAGGGGAGACAGAGGGAGAGAGAGACAGAGGGAGAGAGAGACAGAGGGGAGAGAGAGAGAGACAGATGGAGAGAGAGACACACAAAGGGGGGCACAAAGAGGGGGGAGAGAGAGAAAGAGAGACAGACAGACAGAGAGAGAGGAGAGAGAGTAGTCTGAACTCTTCATCTTCTGGTGATTAGAGTGTAACATTTACGTTACATTTGCGTTACATTTGCGTTACTTTTGGAGCAGGTCGTCTTCTCTTGCTCGAGTGTCAGTTTTTTTATTAGATGTTTGTCTGACTTTCTTTTCAGTAAGTAAATCTCTGTCACATCCATTTTAAACCATATATCTGTATTATCCTGCCAGAGTGTGTGTGTGTGTGTGTGTGTGTGTGTGTGTGTGTGTGTGTGTGTGTGTGTGTGTGTGTGTGTGCGCCCTGTTATTCCTTCTTCTTGACTCCAGTGAATAATACATGAATTAAGTCTCACTGTGTCTCAGGACTTTGTTTCTGCTGAACTCTTGTAAACTGCCAGAAAAACAGCCCACAGTACAGTGGGGTCTGCTGTCGCTGTCACTAATCATCACACACACACACACACACACACACACACACACACACACACACACACACACACACACACACACCACTGTAAGCACAGCACTGGTGTAGACGTGGGTCTTGTTGGGAAGGCCGATGTTAAGTCTGCCTCCTTCTACAGATAAATTCCTCCTGCTTTAGATGCTGAAACCTTGTGGTTATCTTCAGCAGCAGCCCAGAGCCCTGATAAAGGAATGTGGATAAGCTTTAAGATTTAAGATCTGCTTTCACTTCATCCTGACAGCTTTATGGGAAAGCTCTCGTTCATTAACACGTGTTTCCGTACGAAGACGTCTGCGTGTGCTCGGTTTTAGACCGAGCATCAGGCTGTTCCTGCGTAGGCCGTAATATTAGATCACGAAGCAGATGGAAAGAGCACAGCTGATGTGACCGCTATTTAATAATAGCCTTCTTTCATTTGAGTGATTTATTTATTTATTTATTTTCCTCCGGATGGAAAAGAGTACTATTTAATCTGTTGATTTCTGTGTTCACGCTTTTACGTGTTAAAGTTCACCAGGATTAACCTCCTGTCATGTGGTCTGATCGCCTCAGGCTTCTAAACATGCGCATTGTGGGACTCGAGTTAAATCTCAGTCAGTCTTGTGTGTTGTACTGTTATTTGTGTTCATGTAGACTAAACTCTACATCAACATCATTGTCTGTCTGTCTGACTGTCTGTCTGTCCGTCTGTCTGTCCGTCTGTCCGTCTGACTGTCTGTCTGTCTGTCTGACTGTCTGTCTGTCCGTCTGACTGTCTGTCTGTCTGTCCGTCTGTCTGACTGTCCGTCTGTCTGTCTGTCTGTCCGTCTGACTGTCTGTCTGTCCGTCTGACTGTCTGTCTGTCCGTCTGTCTGTCCGTCTGTCTGACTGTCCGTCTGACTGTCTGTCTGTCCGTCTGTCCATCTGTCTGACTGTCTGTCTGTCTGACTGTCTGTCCGTCTGTCTGACTGTACGTCTGTCTGACTGTCTGTCTGTCTGTCTGACTGTCTGTCTGACTGTCTGTCTGTCTGACTGCCTGCCTGTCTGTCTGTCTGTCTGACTGTCTGTCTGACCGTCTGTCTGTCCATCTGACTGTCTGTCCGTCTGTCTGACTGACTGTCTGTCTGTCCGTCTGTCTTTCTGACTGTCTGTCTGTCTGACTGTCTGTCTGACTGTCTGTCTGACTGTATGTCTGACTGTATGTCTGTCCGTCTGTCTGACTGTCTGTCCATCTGACTGTCTGTCTGTCTGACTGACTGTCTGTCTGTCTGAGTGTCTGTCTGTCTGTCTGTCTGACTGACTGTCTGTCTGTCTGACTGTCTGTCTGTTTGTCTGTCTGTCTGTGTCATGTTGCCAGATAGCAGATTTTGTTGTACACCTGTCTCTAATTTGTTACACGTGTACAGAAATGATAAAGCGTGTTATATTTTCATAGCAATTCCTCAAGGTTCTCGACAGAACAGAAATTATGCAGCCGTTAGTTTTTCCTGTCTTTCATGGCTGTTTAAAATTGAAGCCTCTCTTGTTGGCTGAGTTACAAAACATTCTGGAGATGGTCACAGTGTGAATCCTGCATCATTCTTCGTGCCTGCTTTCAGATGTCATGTTGTTTCTGCAGATAACCAGGCTTGTTTGTGTGTGTGTGTGTGTGTGTGTGTGTGTGTGTGTGTGTGTGTGTGTGTGTGTGTGTGTAACAGCTCTCTGCTCCCTCAAGACCAGTCTGTGGTTTATGTTGTTCATGTTGTAATTCTGTCTGTTGAGCGTCTGTCTGGTCCTCATGGGACCAGGGTGCTATACGTGAGACGCCAGCCGTAACTCATATCCGAGTGCTGCAACAGATCTGACAGCAAAATCTGTCTCATTAACTAACGCAGTGCTAACACTCGGACTCGAACCTCTGAGACATAGAGGAGGGTTTGTTATCAGTACAGGATAAATCATGACGTCAGCTCAGTCATAAAAAAGTGTTTACTGGGTCACGCGGTACGAGACGAGGCACATGGAGGGAGGAAGAAAAGACTTTGTATATAGGTTACATCAGGTTCAATTCAATTCAATACAAGTTTATTTGTATAGCGCTTTTTACAATAGACATTGTCTCAAAGCAGCTTTACAGAACATAAACATAGAGCAGAAGGTAAACATAAGGGATAATAAAAGAAATAACGTATAATAAAAGTAAAAGAATTAACAGAATAAAAATTCTAGATTATTATTAGATGTATATATAGTTCACAGTGTGTATGCATTTATCCCCCTATGAGCAAGTCTGAGGTGACTCAGGCAGCAGTGGCAAGGAAAAACTGCCTTAAATTGGTAAAGGAAGGAACCTTGAGAGGAACCGGACTCGAGGGGGAACCCATCCTCATATGGGTGACACTGGGGGTGTGATTGTAATATACAGTCAGTTAAATGTTGTATTGGTGTAAGGATCATGGACTTCAGATCTCCTGAGTACCACAGAGTCTAACTGGAGATGTCTCAGGATTCTTAGAGTCGGCCTCGGCTCAGTGGACGTTGGGAGCTGGTACAGTGTCTGGATGCCTCGGGATAGGTACAAAGAGAGAAGCAGTGGAAAGGGATTAACATATCTGCTGTTCATAAAAATGTGCTGGTCTGATGTACTGGTGCATGATATTATGGGATGTATTATGTGTACGCCTGACTAAAGGGATGAGTTTTTAATCTACATTTAAACTGGGAAAGTGTGTCTGAGCCCCGAACACTATCAGGAAGACTATTCCAAAGTTTGGGAGCTAAATAAGAAAACGCTCTACCACCTTTAGTAGACTTAGATATTCTGGGAACTAGCAGAAGTCCTGAGTTTTGTGATCTCAGAGAGCGTGAAGGATTGTAACGTGTTAGAAGACTAGTTAGATACATGGGAGCTAAACCATTAAGAGCCTTGTACGTAAGTAGCAGCAGTTTGTAATCAGTTCTAAACTTAACAGGTAGCCAGTGTAGAGATGATACTGTATGTGTGCCGAATTTAACCACAAAACACATCGGATCCTTTTAATAGCCATCGTTCCTCTTTAGCACAATGCTGAGCCTCATGTCTTCTAACAACACATTTAAACCAAGGCACTAGCGCCACTGGCCAATCACAGAGGCACTAGAGCCACTGGCCAATCACAGAGGCACTAGAGCCACTGGCCAATCACAGAGGCACTAGAGCCACTGGCCAATCACAGAGGCACTAGAGCCACTGGCCAATCACAGAGGCACTAGAGCCACTGGCCAATCACAGAGGCACTAGAGCCACTGGCCAATCACAGAGGCACTAGAGCCACTGACAAATCACAGAGGCACTAGAGCCACTGGCCAATCACAGAGGCACTAGAGCCACTGGCCAATCACAGAGGCACTAGAGCCACTGGCCAATCACAGAGGCACTAGAGCCACTGACAAATCACAGAGGCACTAGAGCCACTGGCCAATCACAGAGGCACTAGAGCCACTGACCAATCACAGAGGCACTAGAGCCACTGACCAATCACAGAGGCACTAGAGCCACTGGCCAATCACAGAGGCACTAGAGGTACCTTTATATTTAAACCTTTAAACTATGCAGGGTTTTGAAGGTTAATAAATAAATTCTAAACTTTATTAATTATAAATTAAATATTTACTAATAAATTGTAATATTTTTAGTTTTTTTTTTAAATGCAATAGTTCGCATACCTTAATGAAAATAATCTTCATTGCTTCGAGGCTTCAGATTTTGATGTGTGTGTGCATGTGTGTGTGTGCATGTGTGTGCGTGTGTGTGTGTGTGTGTGTGTGTTGATCTGGCAGAAGCACGATCAAGGACAGGTCCTGCTGGACGCAGTGTTTAAGCACCTGGAGCTGACTGAGAGAGACTATTTCGGGCTTCACCTGGCCGACGAGTCCTCTGACAGTCCGGTGAGTTCAAAGGTCACACTCGAGCTAAAGCATCAGCAGCTCCACCCCCAACTGATCGCAGTGGCATCCTTTCAGCTGGTGTAGTAAACCAGCCTACATCTCACCCTGTAGAGCAGGAGGATCGGATGTTCCCGTGCGACAGCGAGCGTACTGTACACTGTAACGCAGTAACACAACACCGTAAGGAGGTGGACATCCATTTCCTCGTTAATTAGCCATCAGAATTTCTGCTGCACCTCTAACTGTGACGGCCGAGCGATAGATCTGTGTGTTGGACGGTTGCCTGGTTGTTGACTTTCTCCCTCTCTCTTGTCGTCTTTCACAGAGGTGGCTGGATCCAAACAAACCCATCAGGAAGCAATTAAAAAGTAAGTAGATAAAAACAAGGCTCTTACCCACACAGTCGCTGGATGTCTGTTGACGTCTTCACGCCGTACTCTTTGTCCAGGGGGATCTCCTCATCATCTGAACTTCAGGGTGAAGTTTTTTGTGAGTGACCCGAGCAAACTTCAGGAAGAGTACACACGGTATGTGGGATCTGACCCCCACACTGCATGTGTTTGTTTGTTTGTTTGTTTGTTTGTTTGTTTGTTTATATATGTATAGACTTCACTGTCTATAGCTGTCTGCGTTATGGAATCATTCCACAGCACACAAGCGTGACTCTGTAATATATGCAAATAAGCAACACTGAATATTCAACCTTATTGGCTCTCATGTTTTATGATGTAATAACATCCTCTTATGTTAATGTGTCATAATAATAATAATAATAATAATAATAATAATAATAATAATAATAATAATAATGCCTTGAATCTCCCACACATAA
>NC_062523.1:31189905-31217405 GCF_022655615.1 Tachysurus fulvidraco
GGTATGGTCGCACGGTGAAAACGATTCGGTAGTCAAGAGTCCGACTCCGTCTCAGTACAGAGAGTAGAGTAAGAAATAAGGGCAAGTGCGATAACAAGAAATCATGGGACGATCCGTAACGGATTACAAACATACACGCACTCAAGGACAAATCTCTGCTCTCATCTACAGCCTATAGAATTAAATAAATAAACAACAGGTCCGGAGTCACTGACCAGAGCTGCAGAAGTCTGTGGTCAGTAAAAAAAAAAGCAGGATTTCTGACATTAGGACAAGTTCAAAACAAAACGTGTCTTCGTCTTTGAACGCCTTGTGCACGCAGAGTGCCGTAGCTATAGAAGGGTCTTATCGGTGCGCTTTAAGATGTACCAGAACCTCTGAACACGAAGAGAGAAGATATGGACGACAAAACAATTATATAGTTTTACAGATATTTTGGCTGGAGTAGGTATGGCTTTTCTTTTGTATCTAAATCATTGTCTCCTGTGAGGGGTCGTGACCCTAATAGTTAGAGGAGTCTGACGCCTAACCCTAAGGTTGTGGGGTTCGAGTCTCGGGCCGGGATAACCACGACTGGGTGCCCTTGAGCAAAGCAAAGCACCCCCCCCCCCCCCCCCCGTTCACCATACTTAGCTTAGGTCAGCGTCACACGCATTTAAAAATACATTAAAAAAAAAATACAACAATGGCCAAAAAATACCAATCGGCAACCATAAAAAGCAAATAATACAAGAGACAAAAAGACTCTGGAGTGGACAGATTCCATTAAGGACAGGAAAATAACTGCACCATTACTTACCTAAATGAGGGTGGAAAATTAATGATTGCCTTTGTCCTACACCAGGGTATAACATTCACTTGGACACGACGGTACCCATGAACTACCTTTGTGACCAACAAACACAAGCCATTTTTATCCCATTACTTGCCACCTATTCCGTCAGATGTTCCATATTTACTGATGTGTAAGAGAGTTTGTGTGGCTGATGGCACAGGAGAGATGTCTTCCACATTATTACAGCTTAAACCACAATAATTAATATGTTTGGCTATAGAGTCGCTCAGACCGTGGTGATGATGGACAGCCCTTCATGTTCACGCTCCACTGCTTTAATAGTGCTCTAATTGCTCCAGATGCCAGACAGCCTGAGGGAGGGCCACTGTGGTAATTAACTCCTGCTGAGACAAGCAAACGTAGTCAGGCATCAGACCACTGAGTGGGCAGCGGTGGGAAACCCAAATCTGGACCACTAAGATACACACACAGGCAAACCTCAGCACCACTCCACCGACCCTCACAGGGGACCAAAACACACTCACCCTCACAAAACACCTCATCAGCAAAAACACACTCACAAACCAAAAACCCACTCACACAAAAACACCCCAAAGCACACAAAACACACTCAAACAACACACAGCACTGTCATCACTGCAGAATGTGTTTATTTCCTTGTGCTGACGGAGACAACAGCACAGAACTTCAATATTCTTGTGTGAGCGTTTCTGTTTTTCATCATGGCGTGGAGGGAGTGAAGATGATAACTAGACGTGTGTAGATCGAGCAACACTGAATACTCTGGAGAAGATTGTGACTCATGTCAGACAAGCAAACAGGAGCATTATCTACGCTGAGACTTTTGTTTTCCGGTGTCCTGCATTACTGCTCATACATCCTAAAACCACCACCAACCCGAAGGAAATAACCAGCTTGTTCTTCTGATACTAAACCCGTGTGACTTGGGCCTGAGTGAGGAGACAAACATCACACACTATGCAAAACAATTTGACACAATTACATACTTAGAGATAAACCAACCAACACTACAACCATCTACCAAATAAACGTCCCGTCTTTGTCTCTCCCTCAAACACTACCAGCACCGCCGGTGGTGGTCAGTCCCAAACTGTACTCATTTCCATCTCTGGCCTTGAGGCCAGAATGAAACAAAACCTGTTTGGACCGCACACATACTCGGAAAGCAACCATCAATTCTGAAGGATATCATAATCTTACCTCACCTTCACCATGTGCATGTCAATCACCCCAGACTCTCCCATCCGACTGGGCCTTGTTCAGAGTAGGTTATCTCTGCCTGCGCAGCATTAGATCTGGCCCCGGTAAGATAAGCAAGATGAGAGAAGGACTTTTTGGTCAAGTTAGTCTAAGGACTTACAAACTTTTCAGCCTGACGGACCCCGTGACCGGTCTGAAATATACCGAGGCGTGTCCGTTTGAAAGAGAAGCGTCCAGTTTCATCTGAAGACCCTTCAACTTCTCTGCTTCTGCTACCGACTTTCCTGAACTTTCAGTTCAATTCAACACATTGGACAATACAGCGTTAACGTAATATCTAATTCAGTAGTTATTGGTTATGGAGGTGTTTTTAAACCCGAACCCAACATTTTCCTTCACTATTTCCGTCTCGATGCCCGTTGCTTTTACAGAATAACATAAGAGAGTTACCTGCCTCGTTCCAGTTTTATAGATGGCCACGTCCATCTCTCTGTCTGCTCGGGTAAGAAGCGGAACTCTGACCAACCAGGTCTAGGCCGTGCTCTGAGGGGTCACGTCATCCCGCTCAGCTACAAGGGGCAAGATGTCCAGAAGTTATGTTACATTAGGGCTCATGGTGGGGCTGGAGAGGACCCTGTTTAGACTTTAGAGCAACTCTGCACACACACACACACTCTCACCACCCCCCCACACACCCCACTCTCACACCCCCACCCACTCAGCCTAAAGCACATGCTTTTGTACGGGAAAAAAACCTGGAGTATCACAGCATAAGAAAACATGCAGGTATCAAAACCCCAAACATCAGAACATGATTCATAAACTAGCTTTTATAGTTAGCAGTTATTGTATTTATCTGTTATTACATGTGACCCTTTGCTTTCAGAATTCACAATACAAAAAGAGAGTGAGAATAGAAGAGAGAAGAGAGAGAGATAGATAACGGAGTGAGAAAGACCGAGTGGAGAGAGAGAGAGAGAGAGAGACAGACCAGAGTTGGGTGGAGAGAGAGAGTGAGTGTGAGAGATTGTGGATAGGTGCAGAGAGTGTTTTTTAGAGAGTGAGAGAGAGAGAGAGAGAGAGTGTGAGTGTGTGAGTTGTTAGAGAGATAGAGGGGAGAGATAGTGAGAGAGATGAAGTTTGATATGAGATTGAGAGAGAGAGTGGTGTGAGAGCAGAAGTGATGTGAATGGAGTGAGTGAGATAGAGAGTTAGTTTTAAGATACTCTTTTATATCAGATTGGAGCATTTAGTTTTATCTTTATACTCCTAGTTATTTTTATCTATTTATATCTATTTCGTTTTTCCTTATTGATGATGCGTTACTCTCTCTTCTTTACTATATTTATTTGGATAGAGAAGGGAAAGTGGTCTCTTTTCTTTCCTTCTATTTCTATCTCTACCTTTTGTTATCTCTGCTCATTTCTTTTTTCGATATGGTTCTGCTCTTTCTACTTTTCTCTCTTTCTTGCATTCTTCTCGAGCCCCTATTTTTCTATACTGTGTCTACTCTTTTTCAGTTTTGGAGGGGGGTTTTTTGATTGGCTCTCGCTAGCCCGGATGCTGGCTCTAGAGTGCGGGGAGTCTCTGCTAAGCAATAACTCAATTTTGTTTGCTCTCTGGGGGGGACCTGTTCTCTCTTGAGGGATCGGGTGTTTGGTCGGAAAAAGGGTGGGGATTGGTTACTACTTCTCTCTATCAGGTCAGGGGTCGGGGGTCAAAGGTCGTAGGAAGCAGTGGACGGTGGGTTGTCGTTTCGGATTGAGGGGATTTGGTCATTGATGTCTCTGAGGGGGTTCTCAGAGTCAATCTGTTTCTGTTTTTCTCTTTATATTTGTTTCAATTGGCGCTGAGATTTTTTGTGGGATAACTATGGGGGTGCTGCTGGAGGAAAGGCTTAGAGGACTCTGAGAGGCAAGTTTCCTGAGGGGAGGATCAAGGTCTGCTCCCCCGCTTTCTTTTTCTCTGCGCTGGATTTCTCTCTTCATCTCTCTCTATCTCTCTCTGACGGCTATTTTTCTCTGATTTATTGCTATTGGGGTGTCTTGGGTGATACTTCTCTCTGGCTGAGACGCCTTATCTCATCTTTAACTCTTGGCTTTTTTTTTTTTACTTCAGGAAAAAATCGGTGGAAGGAGGGAGTGGAGCAGGGGATGGAGCGGGGGGGATGGAAAAAAAGAGAAAAGAGTGGGGGATCGAGGCTCTTACTGGACTGGGGAGGGAAAAAAGAAGGAAGAGGAGGAAGGAGGGAGAAGGGGGGGGGAGGGGGGAGCGGGAATAGCGAGAAGGCGTATGCTCGAGAAAAAAAAAAAAAGGAAGAGGGAAACGTCTCTGTGATCTCTCAATCCTCTTTATATACAAGGCGGAGTAACTTTGAACATCTCGAAGATAAAAGACGGAAGACGATAACTGGTTGGCCTCTTTAATCGCTGTTCATGCCTCAAAAATCGGTGTTCTTTTAGTTTTTCCTTTTGGCTCGTCGATGTCTTGCTTTCTGATCTTTCCTCTTCTTTGCTCTCTCTTTCTCTCATCTTTCTTTTTCTCTCCCTCTTCTCGTCAATAGGTTCTCTTACTCGTCTCAGTGGTTCTTTTTCCTCAATTTCGCTCTTTTCTTATATTCTCTCTTTATTCCCCCCTTTCTCTTCTTCTCTTTCTCATCCTCTTTCTTTTTTCTTTCTCTTTCTCTCTCTCTTTTTCTACTTTTCTCTGCTTTGCTCTTCTTCTCTCTTCTACCCATCTCACGTTTTTTCTATCTCTTTCTTTTTCTTACTTGTTCGTTTTCTTTCTCTCTCTCTCTCTCTCTCTGTTATCTCTTTTTCGTTATCTCTCTCTTTCTTTGCTTTTTCTTCTTTCTTCATCTCTCTTTCTCTCTTTCTTTTTTTCTTTTCTTTCTCGCTCTTTCTATTCGTTTTTCTCGGCTTTCCTCTCTCTTGGGTCTCTCTTTCTTTTTGTCTTTTTTTCTCTCTCTCTCTCTTTCTCTTTTTTTATTCTATTTTCTGCTTATCTCTACTCTACTCTTCTTTCTCTCTTTCTTTCGCTTTTTTCTCTTCTCTCTCTTTCTTTTTCTGTCTCTCTTTTCCTCTTTTTCCTCTCTTTTTTTCTCGTACTCATCCCTCTTCTCTCCTCTGTCTCTCTCTTGTCTCTCTCGTCTCTCGCTCTCTTTCTCTTTTCTATTTTTCTCTGTTACTCTCTTTACTTTCTGGTTTTACTCTTTCTCTCTCTCTCTTCTCTTCTCCCTCTTTTTGTCTCTCTCTCGGTCTCTCTCTCTCTCTCTCTACGCTCTCTCTCTCCTCTCAAATCTCTCTCGGACTCTTTTCTCTTATACTCTCTCTTTCTGTCATGTTCTCTTTCTCTCTCCTCTCTCGCTCTCTGGCTGACTCTCGTATCTCTGCTCTTCTTTTCTTTGTGTTCTCTCTACTCTCTCTCTCTCTCTCTCTTTCTCTCTACCTCCCCTCTTCGTCTCTATTCTCTCGCGTCTCTCTCTCTGCTCTCTCTCTCTCTCTCTCTCTCTCTCTTTTTCTATCTCTCAGCTCTCCGATCTCTCTCTCTCTACTCTTTCGGGCTTTTGCTCTCGTTTCTCGTCTCGTTCTTTCTCTGACTGTTCGGGTCGGGTCTATTGCGCTCGTCTCTCGCTCTCTCTCTCTATTTCTTTTCTCGTCTTTCTCTCTCTCTCCTCTCTCTCTCTCTCTCTCTCTCTCTCTCGTCTTTGTCTTCTTCTCTCCAGAGAGAGAGAGAGAGAGAGAGAGAGTGTGAGAGAGAGTGAGAGAGAGAGAGAACTGGTAAGTGATTTAGAAAAGAACCTCGAGCAAAGGAAAAAGAGGAAAAAGGTATTAACACATGTACTGCACATTTGATGCTGTATTAATAAAGTCTTATTCTAATATAAGCTTAAAGACATTCCTCAGTGGAGCCTTCCTGCCCTTGTTCAGCAGTTACCCCACAGTAATGACACGTCTAACCCTGCTGCTCTACAACTGAGCACCAGCTTCTCCGAGCCTGGTTTCATTCCCCACAGGACAGAGGAAGTGTGTGTAGAACTCGCTCTGATCGCTGTACACAGCTACGACACTCCTACACTGCATAATAAAGAGGATTAAAGGAGCCACATGCTCCGTTCCCACATAGATCGCATTGGGACGAGCAAAAGCCCTCGCACATGAGCCGCGTGAAATGATTTACAGATTAAAGAAAAAAAGAGCTGATATGGAGGGAAGTCGTGTTGATGAGCTGAAGATCAGATCTGAACACGTCACACAACGCTGCTCTCTAAACATTACACCAGGATCGAGTTCACAAGTGCTACAAACTCACTGGTCAATCAAACACTGACCCCAAAGCACTGACTGTGAGGAAATGTGCAGTAAAGCAGAGACTTCTTTTTTTTCCTTTTCCCCTGCTTTGCAGACACACAGAGAGAGAAAAAGAGAGAGAGAGCGAGAGAGACACATAGAGACAGACAGAGAGAGAGACAGACAGAAGCGAGACAGACAGACAGACAGACAGAGAGCGAGACAGACAGACAGAGAGCGAGCGAGACAGACAGACAGAGAGAGCGAGCGAGACAGACAGACAGAGAGAGCGTGACAGACAGACAGAGAGAGCGAGACAGACAGACAGAGAGAGCGAGCGAGACAGACAGACAGAGAGAGCGTGACAGACAGACAGAGAGAGCGTGACAGACAGACAGAGAGAGTGAGAGACAGACAGAGAGAGTGAGAGACAGACAGAGAGAGAGCGAGACAGACAGAGAGAGAGCGAGACAGACAGAGAGAGAGCGAGACAGACAGAGAGAGCGCGAGAGAGAGAGACAGAGAGAGCGCGAGACAGACAGACAGACAGAGAGAGAGCGAGACAGACAGACAGACAGACAGAGAGAGAGCGAGAGAGACAGACAGACAGTCAGAGAGAGCGAGACAGACAGACAGAGAGCGAGACAGACAGAGAGAGAGCGAGACAGACAGAGAGAGAGCGAGACAGACAGAGAGAGAGCGAGAGAGAGAGAGACAGAGAGAGCGCGAGACAGACAGACAGACAGACAGAGAGAGAGCGAGACAGACAGACAGACAGACAGTCAGAGAGAGCGAGACAGACAGAGAGAGAGCGAGACAGACAGACAGACAGACAGAGACACTAACCATAGAGAGCCCTGTCTAAACTGGTTTCAGTCACTTACCCTGCAGTGAGAAAGCTGCCAGCTCCACCGCTGTATCAAAGGGACAGAACAACCTGCCCAGGACACAAGCTTGTTATTTACACATCAATTTATATTCTAATATTAAAGACACAAACACTGTGCATTAAAATGAGCTTTAATAACTATATTAAGCGCGAGAAGCCGGACAGACGGACACACGACCCGAGACGACACTACAGAGGTCTTCACTAAAGCATCTGAAGTCTTACTTGCCACTGAAGACGTCCTGCTTCAGCTGTAGCACGAACAGGTATCTGTGACAGAGTGATTAGGGGTCAGTCAGGGGGTTCAGTGTGAACTTAACACAGGGTTAAAGAGGAAGTAAAGCAGAAAAGCACCGTGTTAACTCCTCGTGTAGGTTGTTGGGCTCGGAGGAATAAAACTTCACCCGCATGTGGAGACAATACGGAGGACCGACTGCAGCGCCACATGAGAAAGAAAGGGATAAAGGAATGAATGGAAGAAATAAACAAAAAAAAAAATCAATGTTTAAAATTTAAAGTTACTGAAGTTAAGGACGTGTAGCAGAGACGAACAGACAGCTTACTTTTCACTTGCTTTTTAATGCTTTTTGTCACATCCAACCAGTGCTGCAGAGACAGGAATGATCAGACCATCAGATGTCAGAAAAATATTCTGCACAATTTATTAGCCACACAGAGAGAGCAAGCGAGAGAGACAGCGCGCGAGAGAGCGAGGGAGACAGCACGAGAGAGAGCGAGGGAGACAGCGCGAGAGAGAGCGAGGGAGACAGCGCGCGAGAGAGCGAGGGAGACAGCGCGCGAGACAGCGAGAGAGACAGCGCGAGAGAGACAGCGCGGGAGACAGCGCGAGAGAGAGCGAGGGAGACAGCGCGAGAGAGAGCGAGGGAGACAGCGCGAGAGAGAGCGAGAGAGACAGAGCGAGAGAGAGAGCGCGAGAGACAGAGCGAGAGAGAGAGCGCGAGAGACAGAGCGAGAGAGAGAGCGCGAGAGACAGAGCGAGAGAGAGAGCGCGAGAGACAGCGCGAGAGAGAGCGAGGGAGACAGCGCGAGAGAGAGCGAGGGAGACAGCGCGAGAGAGAGCGAGGGAGACAGCGCGAGAGAGAGCGAGAGCGAGGGAGACAGCGCGAGAGAGAGCGAGGGAGACAGCGCGAGAGAGAGCGAGGGAGACAGCGCGAGAGAGAGCGAGGGAGACAGCGCGAGAGAGAGCGAGGGAGACAGCGCGAGAGAGAGCGAGGGAGACAGCGCGAGAGAGAGCGAGGGAGACAGCGCGAGAGAGCGAGGGAGACAGCGCGAGAGAGGACGAGCGAAGGGAGACAGCGCGGAGATGAGAGCGAGGGAGACAGCGCGAGAGAGAGCGAGGAGACAAGCGCGAGAGCGCGAGGGAGGACAGGCGGAGAGCTGAGCGAGGGAGACAGCGCGAGAGAGCGAGGGAGACAGCGCGAGAGAGCGAGGGAGACAGCGCGAGAGAGCGAGGGAGACAGCGCGAGAGAGCGAGGGAGACAGCGCGAGAGAGCGAGGGAGACAGCGCGAGAGATTCGAGGCGAGGAGCAGCGCGAGAGAGCGAGGGAGACAGCGCGAGAGAGCGAGGGAGACAGCGCGAGAGAGCGAGGGAGACAGCGCGAGAGAGCGAGGGAGACAGCGCGAGAGAGCGAGGGAGACAGCGCGAGAGAGCGAGGGAGACAGCGCGAGAGAGCGAGGGAGACAGCGCGAGAGAGACAGAGCGAGGGAGACAGCAAGAGAGACAGCGTGAGAGTGAGACAGTGAGAGAGACAGTGAGAGAGACAGTGAGAGAAAGTGCTGATGGAAGAACTGAAAGTCTCTCTTGCTTCTCTCCCCCACATTCCTCTCATCATCCTTCCTTCCCTCCTCCCTCCCTGTGTTTATCTCCTACCTTCATCTCCATACTATTTTACACCACTCACTCCTTCACACCCACTTGGCCAGACATTACAGCTGGGTCTCTTACCGGCACTTGTGCTGAGTCCATGAAGCGCAGCCCAAAGTAATCCTTCTCAATGATGTCCAGGTGATACATGATCTGGTCAAATATCTCCTCACCTTTGGCTTTTTTCTGTTCAGACACAAAGGAGCTTGAGATGTTTGAAGGCTGAGACCTTCATCATGGGTGAAGAAGAGTGATGAGCATCAGACAGTTTAGAGTAAAAGCAGTGTGTGATGAAGCTCTAAAGAGCAACACAACATGTACTGCATTCTGTTTGCACTGCGATACATCACACATCCTCAGTTCTATCTGCAGCAAATGTACAATTCATTCATCTGACAAAAAAAGATTTCATTAATTTAGGAAGAATGTGTGCTGATCTGTACAGCCTCTCTCTCTCTCCCTCCCTCCCTCTCTCTCCCTCTCTCTCTCTCTCTCTCTCTCCCTCCCTCCCTCCCTCTCCCTCACACTGATCCTGCTTCTGTTCATACACAAGTTTATACACACAACAGTTAGCACTGAGACCTACAGGGACACAAAGAATCTTCAGTGTATATGTAGGCACACACACACACACACACACACACGCATAGAAGTGTGTGAGAGAATTTAGGAGTATGCATATCTGAATATACACACACACACACACACACACACACACACACACACACACACACACACACACACACACACATCTGAATATACACACACATATGCATATATGAATACACACACAAACACACACACATCTGAATATAGACACACACACACTTATATGCATATATGAATACACACAAACACACACAGAAGTGTGTGAGGGTATTTATGTTTATGCATATCTGAATACACACACACAAACCTGAATACACACACACACTTATATGCATATCTGAACACACACACAAACACACAAACTCGTATGCATATCTGAATGCATACACACACACACACACACACACACACACAGTACAGTTGAGTTCTAGCAGCATGGAGGATTAAATTCACAGCTTTCTGCAAACAAAACATTCTCTTGAACTATACATTTATAATAAAAATTGTCCATCTGTAGGTTGCTTGAGGTAGTGAGTTGGGGTGTTGTGTGTGTGTGTGAAGCTAGGGGTCTGTGGTTCGGTGCTGCGACTACGCAAGACGCCGGTACAGGCCACAGAGAGTTGGCATGGTGGATAAAGCACCTCGGCGTCCCTGCAGGAATTCACACAAAGGCCCCATTGTGCACTCCAGCGAGCCGCGGACTCCCAGCTCACATTGTTCTCCTGAGGTCTTTCTAGCGATCTGGCTTCCGAGGTGCAGCCACATTCCTCAGCCTGCTTCCTGCATGCAGGTCATCAGGAGGCTACAGACAGAAGAAATACAGCCTTCACCGCCGTGTCCCATGAATGCCGGAGCCTCGATCGTGACCGGACTCCTCTTCCGAAGAAGGGCGAGACGTCAAACTAGTGAATCACGGCTGTGATGTGGAGCCAACCACATACTGGGTGAAGGGTAGTGGTGTGGCATTTAAGGGTACTTTAGATGTATCCCATGGAAACTCTTTGAGAAGTGACACCTTTAAGATACACAGGAAAGACTGTAAATGTTTGTTCAGCTGGAGATATTTACAGGCGGGCTTTTCTTTCCTTTTCTGCATGTCCCGAGGCTGAAGAAGGGCTCTCTCTCTCTCTCTCTCTCTCTCTCTCTCTCTCTCTCTCTCTCTCTCTTTTCATCACACGGCACAATGGGATCTAGAAAGCTGTGCTGGCAAGTTCGACTCCTGAGATCTCGGCTGACGCGATTCAGTCTGATTTAAGTGCAACCAGCAGGTCAAGCAGAAATGGACCCTGGAATTCTTTAGCCGAGCAGAAAACTAAACTTCACACGCTTGTATAATCTACCTGGGTCTGAAACGACACACAGAACAGACCGAGAAACACTAAATGTTAACACAAACGTATTTATATACAGTATATATTTTAGTTTAGAAGCGTCTGGAAGCAGCTCAGGAGTAAAGGTCACATGATGACGTGAGGTGTTGGTGAATGATGAAGGGAAATATCGGTCCAGGATAGGGCTGGGCGATAAAACGATAACGATATGTATCGCGATGGACACGTGATCGATATCGATAAAAAATGTGTTCGATAAGACGTTCGATATTTTTTATTCTTCGTCGGAAGTAAACGGAGGTCGCGAAGCGAGTTTGGTTGCATTAACAAAGGCACTCGCTCTCTGGTAACCTAGCAACGTAGGGAGTGACACGCTAACAGCCGATCATGTAACAGTATCACGTCGTTCGGTCGTGCCGTATCGTGCCGGTCTGCTGGATTCCTCTTCAGTAACCGGCGACCGATGAGCAGGAAATGAGCCGCAGCGAGCGGGAAATTGTAAATAAAAGCGTTAAAACCAGCGACTTTTTTCATCTTTCTGCAGGTTTTATATTCCACACAATGTTACTGTCTCAGGTCTGTGTTTTATATTACAGACGTATCTCGGTCTACCTCAGGTCTGTGTTTTATATTACAGACGTATCTCGGTCTACCTCAGGTCTGTGTTTTATATTACAGACGTATCTCAGTCTACCTCAGGTCTGTGTTTTATATTACAGACGTATCTCGGTCTACCTCAGGTCTGTGTTTTATATTACAGACGTATCTCGGTCTACCTCAGGTCTGTGTTTTATATTACAGACGTATCTCGGTCTACCTCAGGTCTGTGTTTTATATTACAGACGTATCTCGGTCTACCTCAGGTCTGTGTTTTATATTACAGACGTATCTCGGTCTACCTCAGGTCTGTGTTTTATATTACAGACGTATCTCGGTCTACCTCAGGTCTGTGTTTTATATTACAGACGTATCTCGGTCTACCTCAGGTCTGTGTTTTATATTACAGACGTATCTCGGTCTACCTCAGGTCTGTGTTTTATATTACAGACGTATCTCAGTCTACCTCAGGTCTGTGTTTTATATTACAGACGTATCTCAGTCTACCTCAGGTCTGTGTTTTATATTACAGACGTATCTCAGTCTACCTCAGGTCTGTGTTTTATATTACAGACGTATCTCAGTCTACCTCAGGTCTGTGTTTTATATTACAGACGTATCTCAGTCTACCTCAGGTCTGTGTTTTATATTACAGACGTATCTCAGTCTACCTCAGGTCTGTGTTTTATATTACAGACGTATCTCAGTCTACCTCAGGTCTGTGTTTTATATTACAGACGTATCTCAGTCTACCTCAGGTCTGTGTTTTATATTACAGACGTATCTCAGTCTACCTCAGGTCTGTGTTTTATATTACAGACGTATCTCAGTCTACCTCAGGTTTATTTCTCTTTACAAAACACTGCACATATTTTACACACTTTAGTCACCAGAAGGTGAACAGCAAGTGAACTTCCTCACACTAAACCTGCACTAATGCTTCTTCTCCAGGAGTTCTAGGTGCTGCTCGTTAGCTTCTTTGGCATGCAGCCCACCTTAACACATTAGACTGGAAGCCTGCTTTAATGTACACTGGACATTATTACCAGCTGATAATATTCCGTAGATCCCCTGTTGTGCCACCAAAACAGCTCGGACCCGTCGGAGCAGGAACTCCACAAACCCTCCGAATTTGTGCTTGTGGATGTTTCTGGCACCGGGATGTTAGCAGCAGATTTGTCCAGCACATCCCTGGAGGGCAAGTCAGTACCTTCAACTCTAACTTAAACCATTCCTGAACAATTTTCACCATGGCCAAGGAGCTTCTGGAAGCTGCTAAGAAGGGTATCTGCAACAACGTTTAGGTAGGTGGTACATGCTTCCCAGGAGCACAAGCTGTTCACTGGTTCACCAGGTGTCCTTTATTGGACCACTTTTGGTCAGGTACTAACCGCTTCGTAACGGGAAACCCCCCACAAGACCTGAAGTTCTGAAGATGTTCTGACCCAATTCGGTCCTTATCAAAGTCTCTCAGAACCTCACACTTGGCCGTTTTTCCTGCTTCCGCAACATCGACTTCAAGAACCGACTCAACCCTCGACAGGAGATAATTCATCATATTTACTTTCATGTTGTCATGGCTGATCGGTGAAGCGCAAGTTCTCCTTTTATTATTAACACCTGGACATTCAGGAACATCTATCCATCATCCAATCGTGTAGCAGAAGAATCCGAAACAGGGAAAGAACTTTAGTTAATGTTCACGAACAGATCAGAATGGGGGAAAGTGATCAGAAGGACTTTGACCATGGCTTGAACGTCCAGTTGTAGGTCTTGGGCTGATTTCTGAATCTTCTGGAATATTTCCACACAACAGTCTGTATCATACAAGTGACCTCTCGGTAGATCGGCTGGATCTTCTGGATACCAGATCTGAACCCGATGGATCACTTTTAGAATGTGGTATAAAGAGGAGATTCACAGCATAAATGTGATGGACCTGAACAACATGGATCAGAGTGTCAGAGGAACGTTTTCAACACCTTGTGGAATCCAGACTGATGACACCTGAGGCTGTTCTGAGACCACACTGAGTCCTCCTCACTATTTATTCCTAGCTGGGAGTTCCAAGTGTATTGTGGTGACACAAATGTCCTAGCCATTGCTCAGTGATCATGACTAGATAACACGACCATCTCCGCTCCAAGTCTCGTTTTACTTTTCATCACTCAACCTGAGGCAGTAACCCATTTCTAGGTTCCTGGGGGTTTTTTTTTTCAGACTTGGTCATCAGGTTCATGTTTGTTCACAGTCACAGACTTGCCCCCAAAGGACCTCCTGTAAATGTCTTGCATAGGAGTGTGTTTCAGTGTTGGTAACATCATCTGCCCATCAGACGTACACAAACTTCCCTGTGGCCAGGCTGGTAAACGATGTCATCATTCTGAGGTTCAGTTCTCAGATCGGGATGTCGGTAGGACATTAAGGTGGGAGTGACGTAGAGCTGGATGTTCTCTTGTCCCACACAGAACCTTCTCCAGGTACTTTGTCATCCCCTTGTCTTAAGCCCTTCTAAAACACTTGCCCATTTTGGCCAACACTAGAAAACGTCACCAGCTCCATATTTCGGTACCAAAAAAATGCTGTTTTATTTATTTATTTTTTTTATTTATGGTGCTTACAAAGCAACATACTTGTTATTATGCCGGACAAAAATTCGGCACGTAACTTGTCCCGCAGCTTTTGTCCTAGACCCATGAATCAGGTGTCAAATTGACCGGCTCATTGAGGACAGGTGTGCTATGACTTTTATAAGCGAACAGAATTCCGTAATTCCCGGTACGGAAGCTCAAAAATGGCTTTTTTTCCACTATAGACTTCCATTATAAATTTTGGAGGTTTATAACTCGGCAAGTTTTCGAGCGATTTACACCGAATTCGACCAGCTCCTTTAGGACCTTACTCCGGACAAAGTTTTATTTCAGTAGCAACTTTTGTCCAAAAGTATTGGCACTCCACCGGGTATTCACTTGACGTCACGTGTAGCCCCGCCCCCAAAATAAGCAAAATCAAGAAGTTAGCACAACATGGACATGTTATATATCGAAACACTCAGCACGATGGGGGGAACTTGCCATGTGCAAGCACCATTCACATTTTCTTCAGGAAATGTACATTCTAGTTTCATTTAATTATGATGTCTTATATTTGGGACGCGAGTCCAGGAGTCATTTGAGATTCATTTGCTAGCAATGTGACTTTTAATGTGATTCCCAAACTATAAAGTTTCACTAACTGTATACACTGTAGGTGTACAGACTGACAGGTGAAGAAGTGGTGAAGAATTACACGAAAGGCAAAATTCATTATTCTGTTAAAATGCTGAAGCTGGAACTCCACGTTAAACAGTCGCCTCCCTGATGTCCTGATGTCTTGTACTGAATCTGTCCAAGACATCAGGACATTTTTTTAGTTCCAGGAAACTATCTAGATAAATGAGGACAAGTTATAAATGATTGTCATGGCTTGTAAACATTAAACAGCTGGAGAGAAACAGCATGAATGGAACAAAACGTCAACACGGTCAGAAAACCCACCCAAACGCAGATTAGACACAGAATCAGTGCCCCCTCACAGCTCACTCCTACACAAACAGCTACCTGGTGATTAACTGTGCAAAATGACCAAACAGAAAAGTCCTTACCGGCAAGTCCACGCTGACATCCGTGCCGTCCAGCAGCGACACTCTGCACGTGATGATGGACGTGGCATCTCCGGCTGCTGGGATGTGCGTTTGCGCGCGCTGGGCTTCCCGGAGCCGAGCTTTTTCGGCATGTTTACGGCCTGAACGCCGGCCCAGAGTCCGTCGCAGGAAGCTCAGCATGACTCTAATGTGCTAATGTGGTCCAACCTGCAAGAGATGATAGAGTTTCCTCACGTACACATACGAGCGACCTGCACCGGGCTGGAACACATTTACATTTACAGCATTTATCAGACAAATTTATCCAGAGCGACTTACATTTTTATCTCATTTTTTTATACATCTGAGCAATTGAGGGTTAAGGGCCTTGCTCAGGGGCCCAGCAGTGGCAGCTTGGTGGACATGGGAATTGAACTCACAACCTTCCGTTCGGACCTTAACCATTAGGTTGCCACATCCCACATAATTCTACAAAGACTTGCAAACAACTCATGACCTCAGGCGAACTTAGCTAATACTGACAGCTACGTTGTTAGACAGCTATCGATGATCAGTGTAGTTTGATCACTAATCACCACGGTTTATTTCATTCTATTTCTAAGTAAAAAAAAAAAGATGCCATGCATATGTAAATGAGTTTATCAGAAGATATATGGTGTTACATGTGTGTGCGAGTGTCAGTGTGCGTGTGCGAGTGTCAGTGTGCGTGTGCAAGTGTCAGTGTGTGTGTGCGAGTGTCAGTGTGTGTGAGTATGTGTGAGGGTCAGTGTGTGTGAGGGTCAGTGTCAGTGTGCGTGAGTGTCAGTGTGCGTGAGTGTCAGTGTGTGTGTGTGTGTGTGTGTGTCAGTCAGTGTGTGTGTGTGTGTGTGTGTGTGTCAGTCAGTGTGTGTGTGTGTGTGTGTGTCAGTCAGTGTGTGTGTGTGTGTCAGTCAGTGTGTGTGTGTGTGTCAGTCAGTGTGTGTGTGTGTCAGTCAGTCAGTGTGTGTGTCAGTCAGTCAGTGTGTGTGTGTGTGTGTCAGTGTGTAAACCGTAAAGATGTCAGGGGTGTATTTTAGGCCCCATACACTTGTTTCACCTGCCTCATTCTGACCAGTCACACAAACAAGCATGTATTTTTCTACAGGAACACAAACACAAAACCACAAACTCTACAGTTTCTATATGAATTCTATTTTATTCTACTTTAGAATTTTTAAAATAACATTTTTAAAAAAATTGCGACGTAGTGAGAAAGTGAGAAAAACAAAAACAAGACTAACTCAATACTTGGCGCATTCTCCTGCGTCCCGAACAGCTTTATTTTATTAGAAGATTGTTTACCATTAATATTTTATTATTTAGCTGTTTATTGGGTCTACAATGGAACAGCGAAGCGCTCGAGCTGCTTTAATACAAAGCGCGTTATTCTTTTCCCACCCGTTCACAGGACAGACCCGCCTCCCGCGCGATGATTGGCTAATGAGTCACCCACAGACCCACTCGACCAATCGTAGTTCAGAACTGCAGCCCGTTGTGTAAGGAGGCGGGGTTTGTCCTGAGTACGGGTGGGAAGAGCCATGTCCGTAGCAGCCTGAGGCGAACTTGTTGATATGGAGACAAAGCGATACTCACAGCAGCAGCAGCGGCGGCGGCGGCGGCGGCGGCCGGTTTCGGTCACGGACACAAACACAATCCCGTCACAGCACCGCGCTGCGCCTGCAGTCCGCCATTCTAACACACAGCAGCTCCACACACACAGCGCCTCAGTCACAAACAACTTCAGCCGCAATCCCAAAGTCACACAAATGTAGGAGGGTTTTTTTGGCAGACACTAAATTCCAGGGGTTTCGTTCCGTGGAAAACACGCCCTCTTTAAAAAAAAAAGAGGTCACCGATCATGCGCAGAATGCTGGGTTTTTTTTCGCGGGCAAATCACATGGATAATGAAGGAGAAATAAAAGTAAAACTATGATGGATAATAAAGGACAAAACGGAATTAGCGTATTGCATTCACTTGAGGAAAAAAAAAATCTACTCTATTTTTCTGTATTAACGAGTTAATTATCTCAGAATTATGGGATCTTTTTTCATGAATAAAATTTTTTTTGCTCTGTTTTTCTGAAGTAACGAGTTAATTATCTCAAAATCACGAGATAATTTTTTCTTGAAATAAAATGTATTTGCTCTGTTTTTTCTGAATTAACGAGTTCATTATCTCAGAATTATGAGATAAATTTTCATGAATAAAAATGTTTTGCTGTTTTTCTGAATTAACGAGTTAATTATCTCAGAATTATGAGATCATTTTTTCATGAATAAAAATTTTTTGCTCTGTTTTTCTGAATTAACAAGTTAATTATCTCAAAATTATGAGAATTTTTCATGAATAAAAAAATTTTTGCTCTGTTTTTCTGAATTAACGACTTAATTATCTCAAAATCATGAGAATTTTTTCTTGAAATAAAATGTATTTGCTCTGTTTCTCTGAATTAACGAGTTAATTATCTCAGAATTATGAGATAAATTTTCATGAATAAAAATGTTTTGCTGTTTTTCTGAATTAACGAGTTAATTATCTCAGAATTATGAGATAATTTTTCTTGAAATAAAATGTATTTGCTCTGTTTCTCTGAATTAATGAGTTAATTATCTCAAAATTATGAGATAATTTTTTCTTGAAATAAAATGTATTTGCTCTGTTTTTCTGAATTAACGAGTTAATTATCTCAGAATTGTGAGATAAATTTTCATGAATAACAGGTATCTGAATCATGACAGGTATCTGAAGTTATAACACTGTTAATGTAATGTGACATGAAACACCTGAAATCAGGACAGGTATCTGATGTTATAACTGTTCATGTAATGTGACATGACACACCTGAGATCAGGACAGGTATCTGATGTTATAACTGTTAATGTAATGTGACATGACACACCTGAGATCAGGACAGGTATCTGATGTTATAACTGTGTTAATGTAATGTGACATGACACACCTGAGATCAGGACAGGTATCTGAAGTTATAACTGTTAATGTAATGTGACATGACACACCTGAGATCAGGACAGGTATCTGATGTTATAACTGTGTTAATGTAATGTGACATGACACACCTGAGATCAGGACAGGTATCTGATGTTATAACTGTTAATGTAATGTGACATGACACACCTGAGATCAGGACAGGTATCTGATGTTATAACTGTTAATGTAATGTGACATGACACACCTGAGATCAGGACAGGTATCTGATGTTATAACTGTTAATGTAATGTGACATGACACACCTGAGATCAGGACAGGTATCTGATGTTATAACTGTGTTAATGTAATGTGACATGACACACCTGAGATCAGGACAGGTATCTGATGTTATAGCTGTTAATGTAATGTGACATGACACACCTGAGATCAGGACAGGTATCTGATGTTATAGCTGTTAATGTAATGTGACATGACACACCTGAGATCAGGACAGGTATCTGAAGTTATAACTGTTAATGTAATGTGACATGACACACCTGAGATCAGGACAGGTATCTGATGTTATAGCTGTTAATGTAATGTGACATGAAACACCTGAGATCAGGACAGGTATCTGATGTTATAACTGTGTTAATGTAATGTGACATGACACACCTGAGATCAGGACAGGTATCTGATGTTATAACTGTTAATGTAATGTGACATGACACACCTGAGATCAGGACAGGTATCTGATGTTATAGCTGTTAATGTAATGTGACACGACACACCTGAGATCAGGACAGGTATCTGAAGTTATAACTGTTAATGTAATGTGACATGACACACCTGAGATCAGGACAGGTATCTGATGTTATAGCTGTTAATGTAATGTGACATGACACACCTGAGATCAGGACAGGTATCTGATGTTATAACTGTTAATGTAATGTGACATGACACACCTGAGATCAGGACAGGTATCTGATGTTATAACTGTGTTAATGTAATGTGACATGACACACCTGAGATCAGGACAGGTATCTGATGTTATAACTGTTAATGTAATGTGACATGACACACCTGAGATCAGGACAGGTATCTGATGTTATAACTGTTAATGTAATGTGACATGAGACACCTGAGATCAGGACAGGTATCTGATGTTATAACTGTGTTAATGTAATGTGACATGACACACCTGAGATCAGGACAGGTATCTGATGTTATAACTGTGTTAATGTAATGTGACATGACACACCTGAGATCAGGACAGGTATCTGAAGTTATAACTGTTAATGTAATGTGACATGACACACCTGAGATCAGGACAGGTATCTGATGTTATAGCTGTTAATGTAATGTGACATGACACACCTGAGATCAGGACAGGTATCTGATGTTATAGCTGTTAATGTAATGTGACATGACACACCTGAGATCAGGACAGGTATCTGAAGTTATAACTGTTAATGTAATGTGACATGACACACCTGAGATCAGGACAGGTATCTGATGTTATAGCTGTTAATGTAATGTGACATGACACACCTGAGATCAGGACAGGTATCTGATGTTATAACTGTTCATGTAATGTGACATGACACACCTGAGATCAGGACAGGTATCTGATGTTATAACTGTGTTAATGTAATGTGACATGACACACCTGAGATCAGGACAGGTATCTGATGTTATAACTGTTAATGTAATGTGACATGACACACCTGAGATCAGGACAGGTATCTGATGTTATAACTGTTAATGTAATGTGACATGACACACCTGAGATCAGGACAGGTATCTGATGTTATAACTGTTAATGTAATGTGACATGACACACCTGAGATCAGGACAGGTATCTGATGTTATAACTGTGTTAATGTAATGTGACATGACACACCTGAGATCAGGACAGGTATCTGATGTTATAACTGTGTTAATGTAATGTGACATGACACACCTGAGATCAGGACAGGTATCTGATGTTATAACTGTTAATGTAATGTGACATGACACACCTGAGATCAGGACAGGTATCTGATGTTATAGCTGTTAATGTAATGTGACATGACACACCTGAGATCAGGACAGGTATCTGATGTTATAGCTGTTAATGTAATGTGACATGACACACCTGAGATCAGGACAGGTATCTGATGTTATAACTGTTAATGTAATGTGACATGACACACCTGAGATCAGGACAGGTATCTGATGTTATAACTGTTAATGTAATGTGACATGACACACCTGAGATCAGGACAGGTATCTGATGTTATAACTGTTAATGTAATGTGACATGACACACCTGAGATCAGGACAGGTATCTGATGTTATAACTGTTAATGTAATGTGACATGACACACCTGAGATCAGGACAGGTATCTGATGTTATAACTGTTAATGTAATGTGACATGACACACCTGAGATCAGGACAGGTATCTGATGTTATAACTGTTAATGTAATGTGACATGACACACCTGAGATCAGGACAGGTATCTGATGTTATAACTGTTAATGTAATGTGACATGACACACCTGAGATCAGGACAGGTATCTGATGTTATAACTGTTAATGTAATGTGACATGACACACCTGAGATCAGGACAGGTATCTGATGTTATAACTGTTAATGTAATGTGACATGACACACCTGAGATCAGGACAGGTATCTGATGTTATAGCTGTTAATGTAATGTGACATGACACACCTGAGATCAGGACAGGTATCTGATGTTATAGCTGTTAATGTAATGTGACATGACACACCTGAGATCAGGACAGGTATCTGATGTTATAGCTGTTAATGTAATGTGACATGACACACCTGAGATCAGGACAGGTATCTGATGTTATAACACTGTTAATGTAATGTGACATGACACACCTGAGATCAGGACAGGTATCTGATGTTATAGCTGTTAATGTAATGTGACATGACACACCTGAGATCAGGACAGGTATCTGATGTTATAGCTGTTAATGTAATGTGACATGACACACCTGAGATCAGGACAGGTATCTGAAGTTATAACTGTTAATGTAATGTGACATGACACACCTGAGATCAGGACAGGTATCTGAAGTTATAACTGTTAATGTAATGTGACATGACACACCTGAGATCAGGACAGGTATCTGATGTTATAACTGTTAATGTAATGTGACATGACACACCTGAGATCAGGACAGGTATCTGAAGTTATAACTGTTAATGTAATGTGACATGACACACCTGAGATCAGGACAGGTATCTGATGTTATAACTGTGTTAATGTAATGTGACATGACACACCTGAGATCAGGACAGGTATCTGATGTTATAACTGTGTTAATGTAATGTGACATGACACACCTGAGATCAGGACAGGTATCTGATGTTATAACTGTTAATGTAATGTGACATGACACACCTGAGATCAGGACAGGTATCTGATGTTATAGCTGTTAATGTAATGTGACATGACACACCTGAGATCAGGACAGGTATCTGATGTTATAGCTGTTAATGTAATGTGACATGACACACCTGAGATCAGGACAGGTATCTGATGTTATAGCTGTTAATGTAATGTGACATGACACACCTGAGATCAGGACAGGTATCTGATGTTATAACACTGTTAATGTAATGTGACATGACACACCTGAGATCAGGACAGGTATCTGATGTTATAGCTGTTAATGTAATGTGACATGACACACCTGAGATCAGGACAGGTATCTGATGTTATAGCTGTTAATGTAATGTGACATGACACACCTGAGATCAGGACAGGTATCTGAAGTTATAACTGTTAATGTAATGTGACATGACACACCTGAGATCAGGACAGGTATCTGAAGTTATAACTGTTAATGTAATGTGACATGACACACCTGAGATCAGGACAGGTATCTGATGTTATAACTGTTAATGTAATGTGACATGACACACCTGAGATCAGGACAGGTATCTGATGTTATAACTGTGTTAATGTAATGTGACATGACACACCTGAGATCAGGACAGGTATCTGAAGTTATAACTGTTAATGTAATGTGACATGACACACCTGAGATCAGGACAGGTATCTGATGTTATAACTGTGTTAATGTAATGTGACATGACACACCTGAGATCAGGACAGGTATCTGATGTTATAACTGTTAATGTAATGTGACATGACACACCTGAGATCAGGACAGGTATCTGATGTTATAACTGTTAATGTAATGTGACATGACACACCTGAGATCAGGACAGGTATCTGATGTTATAACTGTTAATGTAATGTGACATGACACACCTGAGATCAGGACAGGTATCTGAACAGTATGAATATAATAATAAAAAAAACACCCACCGTCTCAGACTAGTAAAGTTATCTGAAGCTATTTATGCAAACGGCTTTCCTCCCAATCTGCGCATGATCGTTGACCTATGCAGATTATCAAATAGGCCACGCCTCCCCGATGACGCAATATCTGTTACGCTGTCCTGAAATCCCTGAAAATAAGTGTCTGTCTGCCTGCCGAGGGTTTTACTCTTCTATTGCCAGGAAATTACGTCACACACATGTGATTTGCATTTAAAGGGCCCGCGTCGGGAATAAGGAGTTATTATTATTATTATTATTATTATTATTATTATTATTATTATTATTATTGTTGTTGTTGTTTTAAAGAAAATTCCTGAAATTCCTCACCTCACCATAACCCAGCTCACTCAACCTCACCTCACCAACCTCACCTCACCATAACCCAGCTCACTCAACCTCACCTCACCAACCTCACCTCACCATAACCCAGCTCACTCAACCTCACCTCACCTCACCATAACCCAGCTCACTCAACCTCACCTCACCTCACCAACCTCACCTCACCTCACCAACCTCACCTCACCATAACCCAGCTCACTCAAACTCACCTCACCTCACCTCACCAACCTCACCTCACCTCACCAACCTCACCTCACCTCACCAACCTCACCTCACCATAACCCAGCTCACTCAAACCCACCTCACCTCACCCAAACCCACCTTACCATAACCCACCTCACCTCACCATAACCCACCTCATCCCACCTCACCATAACCCACCCCACCTCATCTCACCCAAACCCACCTCACATAATGTCATTTAATATGTAAACCTTTGGGGGCTGAGAGATGATTCTACAGAGATAAAGTGAAATTATTATGAAACTATATAATTTTTTCATGATAACTACATCTGTCAATTTCCAGACACACAAGCTTATCCAACAGGACTGTAATGAATCATTCTGTCAGGTGCACATGAGAGATGGATGGATTTTGCAACAGCACCACCCACTGGTCCCTCTGAAAGATCTGCTCACCTGAAGGAAACCAACCGGATTCAGAAACGGGTTCTTTTGGACCAGTGTGAAGCAGCCTGGGGTCAATTACTGCAATTCTATCAGTTATCTCACTAATCGAGCGAGACGGAGCAACGACGACGGTGTGACTAACATGACAGAACATATCGATGAGCAGGAACAAATGATGATCAAATGTTGGATAAAAGCTAAGAAAACTGTGTGGCTTTGTTTAGAAGATAAATTCCGTTGATGTAAAGATATTCCAATATCTGGTAGAAGAGTCGCACTGTGATGGTGCGTTTTTCAAACAAATAAAAATCACATACTTACTTGAACTCAAACCCTGTTCCAGCATGACAATGCCCCTGAGCACAATGCATGGAGCTCCATGAAGACACTGCGTGTGAAGGTTGGAGAGGAAGAACTCGAATGTCCTGCACAGAGCCCTGACTCCGACTCTACCTCACTGAACATGGAGTCTCCTCAACATCCCAACATCAGCGTCTGATCTCACTAAAGCTCTTGTATCTGAATGATCACTGATCCCTACAGACCTGCTCGAACGTCTAGACGTAAGAGTAGAGATTATTATAGCAGCAAATAAAGGGGACGTAAACGGCATGTTAAACAAGAACAAGAAGCTTCTGAAACGTAGAACTGAGCTGAAACTTGTGTAATAAATACTGTATGTTGTTTGACTTAAGTGACTCCAGACTCCTGGAGGTTTATTCAAGCTCAGCCCTAAAGGAAGAAATCAAAACCCATTAGTAGAGCAGAATGTAGAGGAACGTCTAACACACCACTGGGAAATCAATCGGTTTCCTCAGCTTGGTTGCTGCAGGAGCTTCTCAGGAGCTTCTGATTCATGTTGTGAATAGCAGCAGGAGCATTTAGTGAAGTGGCCTTTAATCCACTCACTCATTCTTATGAACCCACAGATTAGAGGTCTTCACGAGTCCACTATTGCCCCTTTTCCACCGAGGCAGTTCGAGTGCAGGTTTGGAGCCTAATTTAGAACCAGTTCTTTCTGTTTCGACCGCCAAAGCACCGGCTCCGAACCAGGAAAAGTGGTTCTTAAGTAGCACCGAAACGTCGCTGGTCTAGACTTAAGAACCGCTTGCGTCAGGAGCTGTGGGCGGGGCTGTGGGCGGGGCTACTGTTAGCGTATTTGATAATGTACCTTAAGTATACTAATGTTTAATACACTTTTACTTTACCGCGATATGATACATTATCAGCACACATGATAGTAGGTAGCTACATGCTAATGCTAACTTTTTTCTGTGTTAATGATAAAATAACGTTAAGTACTTTCTCCATCACAACCTCCGTTTATACAGATTACACGGAGCCGCATGTACACGTCTTATTCGCCGCGTTTGGGTGTTAATGTAGGTTCACAAAGCCATGAGCATTAACAGTAAAGTAACATCCGCCATTGTTGTTGTTGTGTTTGTGTTTGTCGCTGCTGCGCTAACGTCGCTGGGACACGTGACACGTATACAGTGACGTCACACTCGGCGTTGTGATGCTCTCTAGCAGGTGGAAAGGCAAACCGGTTCTTAGAAGGTTCACCAGTGGAACCAACTTTGAACCTGCACCAGCACTAGCTCTGAACCAGCACCCGGTTCTTTCCTTGGGGAAAAGAGGCACTAGATCCAAAAACGAGCGGGTCTCGGGTCTAAAAGTTTCACGTGTACCTCGGACACGGGTCGGGTATAATAATAGCGGCGTCGGGTCTCGTGTAATTTAAAATGAGTGTGTTTTTATCGAACGGACCCGAAAAGACCCGAACTACTGTATCTTGTGTGTGTGCATCGACTCGAGTCCTTTTCCAACCTCTCCTCTGTTTGCCAAGACCGCTTGCGACATGTGGCTGGTGACGTGTGGCTGGCGGTAAGCTAATTTACGTTCAAACATTCGGGTCCAGTCGGGTTAAAAAAAATTGCCGTCGGGTCGGACTCGGGTCTAATTTCTTTAGACCTGAGAAGACCTCTACCACAGACATCCTGAGATCCTTCACTACTTCTGCTCCAGCAGAGGGGGTCAAATCCGGACCATGAGTAAAACCCTGAGTGCTGGTGTTCCCCTGCTGCTCCATGTTGGAAAGGAGAGTCAGGACTCAAAAAAGAGTCAGGAAAGGAGAGTCAGGGCTTTTCCCTCTGCTCAGAACCTCACACAGAATTTTAGTTGCATTAGTTTTTTAACCTTGGATTTTAAAACGAATCTATAGGGGGATTAAAAAAAGACAGTAGAAGAGTAGAAATGGAAAGACGAGAATTAAAAAGGACGAGTGAACCGATGACCTTTGGGTTCGATTAAAGCTTCAGACCAACTAAAACCTGCAGGAATACGAAGAGGAACCGAGTTATTTACACAGCACAGAGAAAGGAAACCTGATGGAATCGAAGCAAAC
This sequence comes from Tachysurus fulvidraco, assembly GCF_022655615.1. Lineage (NCBI taxonomy): Eukaryota > Metazoa > Chordata > Actinopteri > Siluriformes > Bagridae > Tachysurus > Tachysurus fulvidraco. The sequence goes on from NC_062523.1 coordinate 31,215,858, forward strand.
CAAAAACATAACGTCACACTTTGGGCTTTTATTTTAAAGATATTTTAATATACATCGTATTCACACTGTAGAATATTTACAAAATAGACAAGTGGCACAAAGTTAACGACTTTCTGTCGCAGAAAAACTGGAGGGAAAGAGAAAAAAAAAAGATAAATAGAAAATGTCGACATCTTTAGAAACGCTAAATTGTGTATTTAATAGCTTCTACGACCGTCTCTGTTAAAAAGTGCCGTCCTTTTCAGCAAGGCGTGAGATATTTATTTATTTATATTTATATATATTTATAGATTTATTTCTAAAAAAAACAAACAAAAAAATAAAGTACAATAAAACCTGAATTATTTGCTGGGTTGTTTTCTTACTGGACATTCGGCGACAGCGTAGCGATTGGTCCTGAAACCTGCGTCCAAACGTGTTTGTATCGGAACACACACACACACACACACACACACACACACACACACACACACACACACACACACACACACACACACACAAAAACAACACTGGACGAATCCCAAGCTGAGATAGCGGGAAGTTCACAGCACACTCTGAGATGCAGCATCCTGAAGCAACCGAGTTAAATACAGATGTACAGAAGACTGGCTTTTAAATCCCGACCCCCCCCCCCCCTTTAGAAACGTGGTAATCACCTCGACACGTCTAATCTGCAGTCTCCTGATCCCAGTTCTGCTGAACACCTCCGGTATGACCTCACCGGTGGGACGTGGGCTTGTCCAGCAGGTGAGGCAGAAAGTAGGGACGTTTCCTGTACAATACATATTGTAGCTGAAAGAGGACGTCTCAGGGAGGGAACAGGAGACACGGGGGACCATAAGGGTCACTCGACAACTTGGAACCCGAAATAATTCAGTTGAACGCCAAAGTCTAAGTTAGACCTGAACACACCAAGACGGTCTCATACAGTCACAGTCTGACAACCACACACACACACACACACACACACACACACACACACACACACACACACACACACACACACACACACACACACACACACACACACAGAAGAGTGTTCTGTGACCATTTGTTTTAAGCACAGCTAGATACAGACCTCGAATATGAGAACACAATCTTTAGAGATCTCAGTAAAAAGCCGACAGGAAAAAATAAGGTGAAAGTCTTTTTGTCCTGAGGCCTGAGATCAGGAGTCACGCCTAGATGTAGCTGTGCTGGTAGGCAACTTGTAGAGGCACGAACGGAAACGAGCATGACCATGTCCACACACACACACACACACACAGGCACACGCACACACTCACACACTCAGGCACACACACACACACACACACACACACACACACACACACACACACACACGCACACAGGCACACACACACACGCACACTCAGGCACTCACACTCACACACACGCACACAGGCACACACACACACACACAGGCACACACTCACACACACTCAGGCACACACACGCACACACACACACATGCACACTCAAGCACTCACACTCACACACACGCACACAGGCACACACACACACACAGGCACACACACACTCACACAC